>NW_020223618.1:0-4576 GCF_003070985.1 Temnothorax curvispinosus | reverse complement strand
GGACACGTAGCGTTGATTCGCGCCTCCTGTAGTACCGTCCGGTTACAGTAGAGGAGCGCGAGGAGCACATAACCTACGACATACACCGATCACGTGACAAGGACCTGCGGCTCTTCACACTGAGACAGCGGAACAGCCAAGGTGGGAGATACCTCAATGCTTCGGCGGGGTTAAAATCTTCGTGACCTAAACCAAAATGGCGACCGTGACAGGACACGTACGTGTATGATCGGATGATGCAAGGTCACGGGTCTTATACATAGACTCGGAGTGCGCGTTTAGCAAGTCTAACGTGCGAATAGCAACGAAGACGCGGACATCGTTGGAACAAGCCGACGGTGACGTGGGACACCGAGGTGTCGAAGCAAGTGGCACGACCAGTGCGAAAATGTTAGTGCGTCAGTGAGTGAGGGTACCACGGCACGACACAGCTTTCAGCGAGCACCGAGTGCGACAAGGCCGGACGACGAATTAGTGCAACCGCGTCATAACAACGTGCGTGAAGCGTGTGAAGTCGCGCGTCGACAAACTGACGTCGCGACACTACCGAATCACACGACGACGTACGGGCACGAAGTGTACGAAAAGTCAAAGAGCCGACATAGTGCGAGGGCCGCGAAAGGTAATTTCGGTTCGAGGGCAGTGAGAGACCGATCCGACGCGTCATAACAACGTGCGAAGAACGAACGCGAGGCCGTAACGTAGTGCACGCACGGTCTAAACAAACGCGTCTCGACACCGTACGGGCGTGATCAGGACAAGATCGAATCCCGCAACCGACGTCCCAGAACTTCGGCACCATAGGTCCGAAAGTGCGAGGCGGAAAGATAAACAGTCGTATGGCGACGGTGACGCATACCCCAGCGAGGATCCGCACCAGGTCGCAGCAGCGGCCGGCCAACGACGAAGATCACCAGGGTGACGACCCATATAACGTACCAGAAAATACCGAGAGTCGTAACGACCTCGACGAATCGATACCGTTGGACAGAATAGTCCCGGCGGACGAGCAACTGCAACAGCAATACGAGGCGATTAACCTCAGTGCGGAGAAAACAATGGACACTCCCACGGAAAACGAGCGTAAGCTCCTTGCGCAAGTGCAAGAATTAACAGTGCGGATAATGGAGGCAAAACGGGCCGCAAAGCAGCAGCAACGACAAGATCCCATCGTAAAACTAAATACGGATCGTGGTCCGGCGGGCGAAAAGGCCGACGAGAAAACGGGCTCACGGGCGTACGGCGACGAGGATCAGTTCAACGCGGTGAGACTGCAAACGGCACCAATACAAGTTAGGTTGTCTAGAGGCGGAGAGATTGAAAATCCGTTCGATGATTTAACATTCACAGGGATAGAGGGCGAACAAACCCCTATCAGATTCCTCGAGAAATTCGAGAAGGTAGTCGAAGACGAAGGATTATCCGAAGAGGAACAGATGTTCTATTTCGGCAAGAGTATGAGAGGAGCAGCAAGCCAGTGGCACAAGTTGCAGCTGGCGAAAAACATCCACGAGATCAAGGAGGAGTTCCGACAAAACTTCTGGGACCGCAAGGTGCAGATGCAACTGAGGTGTGGCAAATACACACCCGGAACGATGTCGATGATGGAATATGCCTTGAAAATGACTCGTCAAGCAAAAACATTACGACCGCCGATAGACGACGAGGAGTTGGGCCAAACGCTCCGCGAACACTTTGACGGTGATATCGCGTGGGAGCTGAGGCCGCCGAGAGTAAAGACGGTTATCGACCTGATAATGGTGTTAGATATGTTGGAGCACGGAGGAGGACTCCAACGATTGCGCGAGGAAGCGCGAAGAACCGATGATAAGCTGACAAGTCAAGCGGAGGATGGGTCGAGCCAGGCGACCAACCGAAGCAACGAGACGAAGGATGGAAGATGCCAAAACAATTTTGCCAGACGCGACGCGACGAGAGACTCGCCGCAAACAAAGTCGACCAGCTGGCGAAAGGCGGAAACTCCGGATACGAGAAAGCGCGGTGGAGCCGATATCGGAGAACCCATTAGCGAGGACAGTCAGGCGAAGCGCCGGGTAGCTCGGGATGCCCGGGGTATAAAGAATAAACCGAGCATAAAGACGAAGAGACAGAACGCGGAACCAGAGGAGGCCGAGAAGGAATGCTGCCTTATACAGCACGAGGGGCATAACCCAGCCCAGTCCGAGGAAAACATCGGCGGAATGGGATGGAGGGGCCCTGGAGCGGTTAGGACGAACGAGGAACGTGAGGATCTACCGATAATTGAATTGATGATTGGAGCAAGCAGGATCCAAGCGAGCGTAGATACGGGATCGCAAATTACGATCGTCACGCGTAACGCGTGTGACAGAATAACTAAAACGGGGGAGAAACTCGAGATCGTCAAAGCGCCACCGTTCAAAATCAAAGGCGCGTTAAATAACGAAGGGGCCCCGGTGAGAGAGAGCGTGCGGATCACGTGTCGGTACCACGGAAGGGAATACGAACACTGGTTCTATGTGATCGACGAATCACCATTCGACGTAATTCTCGGAATGGATTTCCACTCAAAATTCGGGCTCATAATAACCGGTAATCCAGCTGCTGAGATTAGCTTCGCAAGAACCCTTGAAACTGGGAAAGACAAACGGCCGAGTGCGGCAATGCCGGGGACAATGAAGGACGACGATAGCTTGGCCCAACATGCGGAGCGAGAAGTGGGTGAGAGAGGACCGTGGTGCGAAGGACCGAAGACCGCCACAATTCCAACGCAAGGAATGTGCGAGAATGACGGGGAGCGCGGAGTCCCGAACGACGGGGAGCCACGGGAGAACAGCCATCCAGAAATAAAAGCCTATTATGGAATCCCGGTAGAAAACTGGCATGATCGCATACCCGAGATAGAGAAATCAATGCACAAAAGGATAAGCGACACCGCTAAAACGGTGAAAGCGGCCGAGGTCAGGTATGAGAAATCCCCGATACTGAGACCGAGGCGAGAACGCAAACGAAGGAAGTGGAAGCGTCAACGAGGACGAGCGCGAGCGATCAAGGCGAAGCGTACGCAGAACGTCAGAGTGGGCCGAGCACGCAAGGAGTGGCGGTTCGCACGTTTCGCGAGGCGCGTAAAACGCGCGCGGCGAAAGATATCGGAGGGGGGCTCGGCAGATAGGCGCGGCGAGGAACGCGAACGCACGAGGCGCGAGCGATCAGTCGACACACAATCGCGAGCGATCAAACCGGTCGGGTTAATACGCGGCGGGTTGACACCACCGCCGGAACTTTATCGAGAGTGCATAATTCCAGATCGTGCGAGAGCTGAGACCATTGGCGAGTCGACGAGCACACGAGCGGACGACGCGACGCTGGCGACGGACAGCGAGACTGGAACAGCCCCGAGTGTCGACGAGCGCGAGGCGAATCGAGTGGAGGACCAGACGAGCCATCCGATATCGAAAGGCGACGACCCGAAAATGGCGGACGAGGCCCCTGCAGGGCGACAAGTGCCACTGGAGGACATCCCAATAGCGGAGCTGACGGCGGAGCAACAGCGGCTTCGGATCCGACAGGCGGCAAGAGCCGTCAGTGCGCATCGGAGATACTTGATGCAACGTCGCCAGGCGAATGCGGTGCTGGAGGGGGTGGAGCAGTATGTCAGGGCGATTCCGGAGGACCAGATGTACTCCACGGAGGAGGTCGAACAGCAACGCGGGATCCTGCGGGAGTTGATGCAGGAGATCACCGAATGCGGCCGGATCAGTGGCGAGATGGTGCAACTGACGCCAAATGTCAGGGTGCGAAGTGACAACCCGGACGAAGAGGACGTGGCCAACGTCAGTGTCATGGCCACCGCGCGATGGCCATACCGCGAAGATGGGAGTCGTCGCCCATCCAGGGTGACGATGGACTACCGCGACGGCCGAACCCACGTACAAGCCTCATTGCTCGAGGGCGAAGTGGAGCGCGGGCCAGATGCCATCAGGGGCAAAGGGAGAGACGACATCCTGGGACCGTGCAAGATTCAGTCCGGGGAGCGTGGATCTGTCACGTCGGTGATCCCGCGCAGGGAAACGGAGGAGCCTCGAAAGGGGATCGTGTCGGCAGGAAGCCTGATGCCGGACGAACCAACCCCGTCAACTAGCGGTGCTCAACGAGCGGAGGGGACCAACCCAAAGACGATCAGCGTAGGGGTGAACTTCATGACCCGGGGGGAAGCCTTGTCGGATGACGAGTGGAGCAACCCACTTCCTGAGGTCGAGGAGGAGGTGACCCGGAAAAGGGGAAGAGGTAAGGACCTCGAGAAGTGGCGTACGGCGATGGGCGTAAGACAACGCAAGGCGGCCATAAGGGCGGAGGAAAAAGTGCGGGAGCTGGTCCAGGAGAAGACGGGCGAGACGCGGCGCGAGCAACGTCGGGAACAGCGGGCACGCGAACGCAGACGAAAGGCCAGAGAGCAGCGGGCCCATCCCAGGAGCAAAAAGACGGCTTCAAAGCAGGAAGTGGTTGACTCCGGGTGCGACTCAGCCGCACAACCGAAGCCGACGGGGAGATTGAAGCCGTCTACTAAGACGGTGTGGGCACAACTCCTAGCCCAGCC
>NW_020223617.1:0-1653 GCF_003070985.1 Temnothorax curvispinosus | reverse complement strand
AACGAGACTGTCGAAGGAAACGTTAAGCATTATCGCATAAAATAGCGTCAAAAATTGCTGCAGATACGTAGCTAGATATGGAAGCAGATTTGACACGGAATACGGGATGTATGACTTCAACGGCAGCACACGCTCGCCCCCGTTGAGTAGCTCTAGAGCTGGCGTTAACATGAGGCCTAACCCGGTTGCATACGATATCATCATGAACGCGATAGTGCTCCACTTAGCTGTTATAAACATTTGACTTCCGGTAAACATCAGCTATAGATATTTAATTGATTTTTTTATCTTTCTTTACTACGAGCTTTTCTAATTAGAAAGAAATCAGAAATACGTGCACACACCGTCGACGTACAATTAACTTTAATTATGTTTTAATATTTTACCAAATCAAAGGAAATAAAAAATCTATTTATACATTTTCCTAATCCAATATCTTTGATATCTACATGCGTGTTAGATGACAGAAAAACTTTAAGACATAATATTTTAACAAATTTTTATGTTTGCCACAAAGAGTGTTACACAATATTTAATTATGCTAACAATTAATTAACTGTTAGCATAATTAATTAATTTTTAAGCAATTCATCAAAGCAATTATTTAAGTGTCAAAGTATTTATTAATTTGCAGTATGATAGCAATATCCAGTTAACAAGAAATGATATTTAGACAGGTGATTATTTATATTATATATATTTCTCTTAATTATTTTGGTTGATTAATGATCGTTGATATACCTATGTATTTATATTTTGCGATACGTAACATTTATGTCAAACAACATGCATATTTGCGAATTGCGAATACTCGAGTACCTCTGCGGCTGTGCTCTTCCATTATCAGCTTTTCCGTGGAATTTCTCGGCTGGCACATTTTCACACGCAGGCACTCCAACAAATCCGACAACTCGTTCTCCCGCAACAAAAAATTTGCATACTTCACGCACAGCGTTAAGAAAGTCAGTCCTAAGAAGAGTCCTTCGGTCAGCTCTTGAATGCGGTCGCGCGTGCGAATCATCTCTATCACATCGAATATCGTAAACTCGTATATCAAGAGAAAAACCGCGTACCTGTAATTTACCACCGCTTTAAATGATCGATAAATAAATTGGCGAGAAAAGGAGAAGACTCTCATAAAAATGGCGAAATTCGCATATCGATGCGGAGAACCTTTTGTATCACTATCTTTATCTTTTGCTGTATGGTATATTTTAGATATAACTGCTTCATGTGTACTACCTGTAACAAAAGCGCAAAAATCCAACGCACATGTTGTCGTCCTTCCGCTCTTTCCATGCACCGCAAAAACGCAGGGCCTTAAAGTTTATCGGTAGAATGTCCATATCTTCATCCTCGTGTAATTGGTGGCTTTATTCTTGTCCCGTCGTTCCAGCCGTCGCGAAATCTCCTTCGTCTTTTTAATAATGTAAAAGTTCGTTTTTCTTTTTCTAGCGGGATAGTAACATTTCTGACAACATCCTATCATTACAATTGCATTTATGCATTAATAATGACATACACGTTGTCATCCGCACATTAAATTTTAATACGACCGAGTCGCCTCATCGATTTCTCATCGGAGCCCTTTTTTAACATCGCATATATCTCGTTTATCGAAGAAAAGAATTTGTTTCTATATATAGTTAATAT
>NW_020223616.1:7181-22524 GCF_003070985.1 Temnothorax curvispinosus | reverse complement strand
GTCTTCTACGTCCTGCTTGCAGGTTGCCCAAAAATAACGTTTCCGGATCTTCCCCAGAGTTTTATTTACTCCGAAATGACCTCCAGAAGGAGAATCGTGCAATTCTTCAAGAATTTCCTTAGTGAATTTCCGAGGAACTACTAGTTGCAGAAAACTCGATTTAAGGTTCGAAGCTTCCCATTTTTTAAAGAGTATTCCCTCTTTCAGGACTAGAGCATCCCAATATGACCAATAGATTTGCGCAGAGACATCTTCCGAAGTTAACACAGAGCGTGGTGGGCGAACTCCAGCCTCTTTGCCTTGGAGAATAACTGAAATACTTGGGTCTGCCCTTTGTTCCAGACGCCAGTCTATCGGACTTCCTTTAATTAACTCAATGCGAGCGATTTCTTTCTCCATAGTTGTAGAGTCTTTCCTCTCCACTTTAGCACAATACTCACAACCGAATAATTCACATGACCGTCTCGACAGTCCGTCAGCATTCTTGTGAGAAAGTCCTTTCCTGTAGACAATAACAAATTGGTATTGCTGAAGTCTCTCCAACCAACGGGCCAACTGTCCATCTAAATCCCTAAAAGACATAAGCCAACGCAACGAAACATGATCCGTACGGATAAAAAATTCTCGTCCCAAAAGGTAATGCCGAAAGAACTTAATAGAATCTACAATCGCCAAAAGTTCACGACGAGTCACGCAATAATTCCGCTCGGCTTTATTAAGGACGCGACTAAAATATGCAATGATCCTCTCCTCTCCCTCCTGCTTTTGTGATAAAACCGCGCCAATTCCTATATTAGAAGCGTCTGTATCTAAGATAAATTTCCCCTCCCCCTTCGGAAAAGAAAGCACCGGAGGAGAGAACAGCGTCCGCTTCAATTCATCAAAAGAGATTTGATATTTTTCTTCCCAAATAAATTTCATCCGATTCCCCGTTAACTCATATAAAGGTTTAGCTATCGAAAAAAAACCTTTAATGAATTTCCGATAATAAGAACAAAATCCAAGAAAACTTCTCAATTGAGTTTTCGTGTGAGGAACCGGCCACCTCTCAACGGCAGCAACCTTCTCAGGGTCAGTAGAGATGCCTTCCGCCGAAATTACATGCCCCAAATATTTCACTTTTTTACTAAACAATACGCACTTCTTAGGATTTATTTTTAAATTTGCCTCTTGTGTAAACGTAGAAATACTTTTTCTAAATTAGCCAACATTTCTTCGAAAGTTTTTCCAAAAATTATTATATCATCTAAGTAAACCAAACAAATTTTAAAAAGTAAACCACGTAAAACTTTTTCCATTAGGCGTTCAAAAGTCGCCGGGGCGTTACATAATCCGAAAGGCATCACCGTAAACTGCCAAAGCCCCCTGCCGAATGAAAAAGCCGTTTTCTCCCTATCCTCAGTACGAATTTTAATCTGCCAATAACCACTTTTTAAATCCAAAGTACAGATACCTGCAAGTTGATCAAAAATATCGTCGATTCTGGGGAGGGAATATGAGTCTTTCTCAGTCAAAGCGTTTACAAAACGGTAATCCACGCAAAATCTTATTGTTCCGCCCTTTTTCCGTATTAGTACAACAGGAGAAGTCCAAGGGCTATTTGATTCCTCAATTAATCCGCATGCCCTCATTTCCTCAATAACCTTATCCACCTCCCCTCTCATCTGAAAAGGAATCCGTCGAGGTACCTGTTTTTTGGGGAGAGAGCCTTGCACATTTATGACATGTTCAACAATATTACAATTTCCCGCAATAATATTTTCGGAAAACACATTATGAAATTTCCTAAGAAATTCAGTAAAAAGTTCCTTCTGAGATAGATCGAGATTCCGAGAATTATTATCGAAGAGTTCCCTTAAGGAGATAGGGACTTTATTAGGAACATTCTCTATTCGAGCCAACTGTATTTCCGGATTTGTGGATTGAAAAGCAAGATCAAAAATTTCCTCTAAATTTACTCTTTTTAGAAAATCTACGCCTAAAAGGCAATTGTCATTAATATCAGCAACAAGCAAAGGGAATTCAATTGAAAAACTACCTATTTCCACTCTAGCTTTAACTTCAAATTCTACTAAAACTTTCTCTCCAGTAGGATATCTCAAATTTATGTCCTCAACTCGAAACTTCCTCTTTCCTTCATCCACAAATTTCTTATTCACAATTGAAACGTCAGAGCCCGTATCTACCTTAAAAGAACATTCCTTTCCGTTAATCTTTCCCTGATAACAGAAATAATTGAAACTCGGCTTAATTCTATTTTCTTCAAAAACATTTTCTTTATTAATATTCAGAACAACATTTTTATCAGTAATAATCGGGGTATCGACAATTCGAGCCAAACCCACCCCGCAAAGTTTGACTAGATCGCGTTTTTCCCTTCCTCGGGGCATTCAGACCGGAAATGTCCGGTCTTGCCACAGGTCCAACATTCGCCGCGGCTGGCGCCAAATTTGCTGCCATGCCAATTTCCCTTCGGGCCCTTCCCCGCCTTCTCTTTCTCTTTCTCTACACTTTTCTTTTCTTCAGCGCGTTTTTCATTATCACCCGCATGTTCGACTCCCTTTTTCGCAAAATTTCTATTAAAATTCTCTCTATAATTGTCTCCCTGAATGATTCTAAGTGCTTTAGCTCTTTCGACGGCTGCACTCAGAGAGGAAATACCTTCCATCTGAAGCGCTCGTTTAATGAAACTATCCGAGACGGCAGAAACAAATTGTGCGCAAGCGATCTTATCGCGCAACTCACACGGGCACTCGGGGTACGCCAGGCGCGATAGTCTGTCGAGTTCGGAACCAAGAGCAGCCAAATCTTCCCCAAATTTCTGCTTACGATTCGTGAACGCGACATAACTATTCTGCGATTGTCGTCCCTCCCCAAAACGCAGCTCAAGCTTTGCTTTGAGCTCAGCGAAATCCAGTCGTTCGACGTCCTCAACCGTCTCCAAAACTGAGCGCGCTTTCCCCCTCAGGCTCGAAGCCAACGCGATCGTTTTGGTAGCGTCATCCCAATTATTCGCCCGCGCGATTAAATTTAATTGCGAGAAATATTCGTGCAATGAGACGGTTCCGTCATACGTGTCGGGTTTCAGCTTGTATCCAAGCTCACTCGCGACCGCGACACTTTCACCCACGCGCACCGACCGTACCTCCGCGCCGCTCGCGACCGTGGCCCCCGCGCCGCCCGCGACCGCGGCTCTCGCGACCGTGGCTCTCTCTTCCGTGTGCGCATTTCGCGTTTCCGCGCCGCTCGCGTCTCGCGCCCTCGAGTCCCCGGACGCTCTAATAATGGAAGGACTTAACTCTGTGTTGGAAATAATCCCGCGGAGACGGCAGAGCTCCTCCTCCTGGCGGCGGAACGTCTCCACATAATCGCGCTCCCTACGTGCGTGTTCCTCGCGCATCAGGCGGATCTCTTGTATGACGGCCTGGAGAATCACAACTTCCGCCGACGTCTCTGTAGCGCCCGACTGCGGAGTCGCTTCCCTCAGCCGCTTCCTTGTGCTGGACATGGCCGTCGTATCGTATCTCTCGCTCGTCCGATCTTTGCTCGTCCGATCTTTGCTCGTCCGATCCCGGACGAGCCCCCAAAAATGTTACACTCGCCGCGCGTTCGTCACACTCACACAGTCACCACACTCCCGAACGCGCCGCGCTTCCCCGTCACCGGGAAATAAGGAACTCTCTATTATTATATAAAACGGATTTATTGCTCAGATACAACGAGTCACGTCTGTAAGATACGAAGTTCAGAACCAAATCTGACAAGCGTAATAATAAACAATCCACCGTCGCTAAGGCTACCCGCAACTTCTCGCTACGGGGCGACTCACATGAGCGCACGGCACGGGCGAACAGCACGGGCGTAACAGTATATATAACAATATAGAACAATAAAAAGATTACTGAATATAAAGTATTTTTGAATACTTTTATGCTCATTATACACTGTTCCTCGTTAAAAACGCATTAAATTAAATTAAATATATATAAGAATAAAAAAATATATAATTAATATCATTATATCGTTAAATTGTGATAGGTCTTGCTCGGTTTTTGCCGTCAATTTGTCATCAGACAACACTACACAAAGCTTGCTCGATTTTTGCCACCAATTTGTTGTTAGGCAGCACTGTGCAGACCTTGCTCGATTTTTGCACCAATTTATCATTAGACAGCGCTGCACAGATCTTGCTCGGTTTTTGTCGCCAATTTATCGTCAGAGTGCTCGACGCAAATATTACTCGGTTTTTGCCGCCAATTTACTGTTTGGTTATATGTGTATTATTCGCGGGACGGGGACGCATCCCACCGCTGCAATACCGCGCGAAGCCTGGCGTCATGCTCTTGTATGGTTTTCCCCCACACTATTATATCGTCTATGAGGTTAGCGACTCCCTCTAGGCCCTCCAGAATCTGTGAAGCTCGCTTTTGAAAGCACTCCGGAGCGGACAAAATTCCGAAAGGAAGTCTGCAAAAACAAAATCTCCCGAATGGGGTAATAAACGTAGTTAGCTTCTTGGAATCCTCACTTAACGGCACCTGCCAAAATCCTGACACACAGTCAAGTTTCGTAATATATTTGACCCCATTCAGCTGGCCCAACGTATGTTCCACGGTAGGCATCGGATGATTCTCACGTTCCACCGCCTGATTCAGTTTGGTTAAGTCCACACAAAAACGAATGTCATCTGTATTTTGTTTTTTCACTAGAACAATACCGCTGCACCAGTCAGTTGGCTCATCTACTTTCTCAATGACACCCATCTGCAACATTTCTTCGAGTTTCGCCTTTAACTTTGTCATTAATACTAATGGCACCCGACGCGGTTGAGATAAACAGAATGGTTTCGCGTCTTTACGAAGTTTAATACTGTACGACGTTTTCAAAAGACCTAGGCGATTAAACAAACCGGGGAACTCTGTAAAAAGTCTTACAGTGCTCTGTGCAGAAACTTGTGAGCACCGCATCACTAAATTTAGTCCGACACATTCACCTCGTCCTAGCAAATTTTGCCGTAGTCCTTTTACGACAAACACGTTGGCATTCAACGCCCGATCTCCGTAACTAAGTCTGGTAGTGAACATGCCGATACACTTCAACGAATCGCGGGAAACACTTTCTAGGTTACGATCCGCGGTGTGTAATTTACCAAAAGTTTGTCTATTTTCTTCGTACGTACTGTCGGTAATTAGAGTCACATCGGCACCGGGGTCCAGTTGAAAACAAATTGTAACGCCATCTACCGTCACTTTAGCTTGCCACGGCTCGTCCGATGGAACCTGCGATTGGCTCACCGTCGCCACAAAGAACGGGTCTGTACTAGAGTCATCTTCTACTTGCTGTATGGCAGTCTTGGGTTTATTCTTCTCAGACCTGCCATCTGCCGTTCCGGATTTGCACACTTTCGCCCAATGGCCTTCTTTAGCACATTTATTGCATTTCGAACTACGCGCGGGGCATTCCTCTTTTGCATGCTTCTTCTCACTTCCGCAGCCATAGCACTTCCATGGCGTGGAATAATTCCTTCCTTTACGAGCTTTGGTTTTGTTTTGCACACGGTTTACCGCCGTTCCGGTTCCCGCAACATCCGATCGTAACAATTGGTTCTGTTTTTGTACCGTCTCATAGCTTCTAGCTACTTCCACGGCTCTTTTGTAGTCCAAACCATCGAGAAGCTGCAATCTCTCTGAGAGGCGTCGATCGGCCACGCCCACTACGATCCGGTCGCGAATTAATTGTTCACGGAAATTCTCGTACTCGCACGAATCTGCTAACTTGCACAAGTCTGTAATAAAATCCTCCATGCTCTCCCCCGGAGATTGCACGCGCATATTGAATCTCGCACGTTTGTAAATAATATTCTTCCTTCCGTTAAAGAAGCCGTCGAACTTCTCTTTTACTTTAATAATGTCTTTAGCGTCGGTTTCATTTAAATTAAATGAAGTGAAAATGGTTTCCGCCCTCGGTCCCATCGCGTATAACAACGAATTTACCTGTTGCTCTGCACTTGTCACACCCGCCACAATGCAATAGCGGTTAAATCGGGATTTATATGTATCCCAGTTTTGAGGTTTGTTAAAGTCAAACGGTTCCGGGAGAGCCACTCCCGGTTGCACGATCACTGCCGTCGTGTCGGACATCTTGTCTTCTCCGCACGCACGAGCGATGTTTTTCACACGGACAACCAAAGTCACAATTCTTCGTAACTCTCTTCCTTAATGTACTCGGACACTCTTTGGCGTAAGTTCGACGCTGCCACCATGTATTATTCGCGGGACGGGGACGGGAAGGACAGTGATTGTACTCGCGAATAATCAGGAAACGTGTTCTTTATTGCGCTTCTGTGCCGGGCCTCTCTACCCCCGGGCGCCGTACTCAAGACTCAAGACAGACCGCTCCCGCGCTCCTCCTCCGTGGTACCTCTCCCTAACCTCTCCAGATGTCGCTCTCCTCATGCCTGTCGACGACTGTCCCATTGGCGCTGTTCGCGCGGTTAATATGAACGATACCATCATACGACAATATGAGTATATTTGTTCGTATATTGCCGCCAAAGTGTCGTCAGGCAGCGCTACACAGATTTTGCTCGATTTTTGCCGCCAATTTGTTATTAGAGTGCTCAACGCAAATTTTGCTCGATTTTTGCTGCCAATTTGCTGTCTGGTTACATTGCCACATATGCCCGTATTTATTGTTGGCAATTTGCTATCTAATTATGTCAGCAGATTTTGTTACATATTTGCTAGCATTTTGTCGACATTATTTTATTAAATCAAATTCTGTATTAAATTTGTATCCTTCTTGTCAACAACATTTGTAGCAAGATTTTACAAAATCTGTTTTCGACAGACTTGGCTATCTGGGTAAGGTTTGATATTCATTGAACTCACCCCGTAGAACCAGGCGAATTTAGAATCCGGTAAATCGGTCACGTTCATCTTTCGCGCGATGTCATTATGAACAAACGTGTCATTAAACCCTCCGAATTTCTGCGTCTTTCCTCGTCAGAAACGTTTTCTGATTCTTTATGAGTCTTATGTCGTCCCAGATCGTCGATATATATATCCATGTTATGCACGATCTATCTAGGTTAACCTGTGTAAACACTCGCGTAATCGCGTAAACGTTAGTGTGCGCTAATAGCGCGCCCCCCCGAACGCAGCCTTTATACTTAACAGAACAGTAGTATAACTCGGTAAAATTAGATATTTAAAGATTTCATACATTTTTTTGAAAATATCGTACACACGGTGATAATGCACATAAGTACACAAGTTGCATATACATAAGATTACACACAAATATATTGCACACACGACTATATTATACATATAAAATATTAAAACCGTACGAACATGTTGTATATATATCATTATTAATATTATAATATATATAGTATATTAATAAAATAATCATTTATTTATTATATATTATATATTTATTATATTTTATTTACATTTTAATTTGTGACCAATAATGACACCGATAATTTTGTACAAAGTTTTTACTGGTATAATATTAGCAATTGTTTTGTAGACAAATGGAGCCTCTCCTTTGTTTTCTATAATGTTCATTAAATCGGTATTTGCTTCAAAGGCTTGCATTTGTTTCACAGACAGGGATAAATTTTACGCAAAGTGTATGAGCAGGGCGAAGTACCAAATCGGCCTGTATCCGAAGATTTTTTAAATAATCAATGGGCTCCAAGTAGAAATTGTGTATGAGAGAAGCTATCATCGCCTTCAATTCCAGTATAGCGAATCGTTGACCTTTAATTTGGTATGTATCGTAATTTGATTATATTATATAATAATATATTATATATTAAGATATAAGAAACACAGCTTACCGATGCAGTTACGTGGTCCAGCACTGAATGGTAAATAGGAATAAGGATGACGATTTCGTTTTCTCTCTGGCAAGAATCTGTCGGGATCAAATACTTCTGGATTTGGCCAAAAATTGGGATCTCGGTGGATTGCGTAAATATTAAGATTTATGATTGTTCCAGCAGGTACTACATATGACTCTAAAAAAGGCATATATATATCTATACTAATATATATATATTTTGTGACCTATACTAATATATATATATTTTGTGATCTATACTTATATATATATATATATACTATATATATAGAATACAATAAGATTTACAAATAGTAATAAACAACTTTAGTAAAATTTTAAAATTGAATATACATCTAATACAAATTAGAAATTTGCACTTGGCTTCCTCATAAGAAGAAGTGATGTCTTAAGTCATCGGCTAATACGGCCCTCTGATTGGCTAATGACGACTTAAGACTATACTTAAGACGATCTTGGATATAAGAACCGACTATGAATACCGGCCTTAAAGAATTATATATGAAATAGAAATAGAAAGACTGAAGAATATAATAAAATTAAAAATAGACCGATATCTTAAAATTTGCGGAAGTTAGAGCTATTACAGACATTTTTTTTTTTAATTAGGGACCTTTGATCGCGTATATAAGGCTGGGTTTAATCAACCAAATCTTAAAGAATTATATATGAGATAGGGGTAGAAAAGACTGAAGAATATAACAAAATTAGAAATAGATTGATATCTCCAAATTTACGGAAGTTAAAGCATAAACAAACATTTCTACAAAAATTCAGAATTTTATTTAAAAAGAACCGCTTTGCCGATCATTGCCAAATTCAATCCCAACTTTCCTTACATGATACTCTATTGATTAAAAAAAAGTGCACTCCGATATCTAAAAAATTACGGAAGCATCAAGAATTCAAAATTTAAAAAAAAAAAACCCCTTGATTATTAGCAATTTTTATTAATTCTATTATATTCTCCAGTTTTTCTACCCCTATTTCATATATAATTCGTTAAGATTTGGTTAATTAGTTCTGGAGTTATAGAAATTTCGGTAAATTTGGCACATACACACACACATACACACACATACATACATAGACATTTTTTAAAATTGCAATTTTTCGACGTTTTAGAACATTTTGAACACATTCAGAAAAACAAAAAAAATTTTTTTTTAACGAAAACAAAGCTTCTTCTATAAGAAAGCAAAAAATGTAAAGCAAATAATGTTATTTAACTTTTATTGAGCATTATTAACAGAAACAAGACCATTATGATTATTCATGATATACAATTAATTCAAAAGAAAATGCCATTTACGGTCTGAACTAGATCTTTATTTTAATATTGTTTATTTTGTCGAATAAAAAAGATGTTTATCTTATTATTATTGCGATAAATATCACCACCTGACTCACAATCAGTGACAGAATTGATAAGACCGTAATCCCGAACACCTGTCACGGATTAAGGGAGATTCCAGGTTCGAACTCCGGCTAAAGGAGATATTTTTCGCAATAAATTCTTTATAGTAATTTAACCCGTTGAGGTCACATGGGGTCTAGTGGGACCCCAGGCTAACTTTGCGTCTACGTATCTTCGAAGAGACGGTTTAGCATGGAACTTGTGGCGCCATTTGTTGTTGTTTGAAGGTACTACAATAAGTTTCAAGGCTTATCGAAAGTCAGCGTGGCGTCAGTGCGTCTGTAGACATCGATTTGTACGGACGGTTTTTTTTTTGGAGATCCAGCAGACCCCATGTGACCATAGTGTGGCAAAATCGGAAAAAAACGTGTGCTAAGAAATTAATTTTTTTTTCGTTAAAATGTGATTGACAACGTAAGTATTAACACGTACTGTCATTTTTTTTGCCACAAAATAATAGTTATAACGTTTATATAGATGCCATATAATCTGCGATCTCGAACGACTGCTGACTCCAATTGTCATTGTTTTGCACTACAATGCAACAAAAGGAGGCACAGATTGTTTCGACTGGCTGTGCCATTCCCATACGGTGAGTTCGAAGACTAATCGCTGGCCTGTAAGAGTTTTTTACGGAATGCTTGACCAAGCTGCAGTAAATGCGCGCATTTTACTGAAGTGAAAATCTGTAAATGCAGGCATCAACAAGAGATTACCAGCCAAAGAGTGCTTAGACAAAATTTGTATGCATCTCGTCACGCCGTACTTGGAACGTCGCTTCGCGGAACCAATAATGCTTCGATCCTATTTACGTATAGGCATCGGTGAGATTTTAGGCAAGACCCAAGAGCCAACTTCCGCAGAAAGAGTTGAGTTGCCGAGCAAAAAAAGATGCGGCCTTTGCAAGCGAGGAAGCGACAGAAAGACAAAATATCAGTGCCCTTCTTGTCTACGACCCATGTGCGACGAACATCGGACGAATTTCTGCACTGACTGCGCTGGTCAAGAGTAGTTTTTCACAGTTCCTATAAATTTTTTTTACTTTTTTTAATGTAATTATTAATAAAATATACAGCTTTTCTCACATAAAAACAGTTTTTCACTTTATTTTACACGTTCAAAGCTTACCTATTTGATTTTACGAATTTCATGAAAATTGATAACTTCAAACTGTACAATAAATATACTTTTTTCAAAGCACGTTATAATACTATTTTTTTTTTAAGTATACTATTTTGAGAGTAAAACGCAAAAAAGTTTTTTGCTTTATCTCAAAAATTGAATATTTGACGAATATTTTTGTAAAAAAAGGCAAATTTCTCGAAAAATTTCTCTCTCGCGTTTTTTCAACATAAAAACGCTTAAAAAAGGAGAAATAAATTATTGGATTATAAAGAGAAAGTCTTAAACTAAATTCCAGTTCAAGGTTTGAGTCGATACATCAAGAAGAACGCAAATGGCAACTGTTTTTCTGCGTGGGGTCCATTGGACCCCATGTGACCTCAACGTTATTTTTAAGAGGTGTGACCTCAACGGGTTAAATAAGATGCTTATTAGCATCAAAGTTAAATCAATTATTAATTTAAGTAGGGGTAGGAGATTGTTTCAACAGAAACTCTATGTTTTAAAGCCGACAAACAATCGGCGCACCGTTTACTAGGTTGGAAATTTGTGCACTTGGAACTACATAGATTTATATTATTAGGCTACCAAGCTCCAGCTTAGACTGTAAATGGCATTTTCTTATAAACTGATTTATTAAACATTATTTGCTTAACATTATTTTCTGAAAATATTGTATATTGTATTAGATGTAGTTTTGTATATAAAATTTTGAAATATTACAGAAATATATAAACATCAATAAAAATATAGAAATTTTAGAACCTTTGAAATATTATAGAAATATTGCATTTTATACACATATTTGGTATATACATTTATGAACATATTACGTATTTAAAAATATAAACAGTAAAAAATTGGTTATAAATGCATACGTAATTTTACGTCTTCCGCAGTAATTCGTGATATTAGAAATACGCTAGGATAAAGGCGTAATCCTTCTTTTATACACCTGTCTAAATATGGCAAATCTTGCAATAATTTCATTGTAAATTTCTCCCCATTCTCTTGCAATGCAGTATTGACTTCGTTCCTGACACGATCCTGTATCATTATTATTAATTAAAAAGGCGTTTTTTATTATTGTGATGGTTCTATGTAAAAACAAATAAATTCTTAAAAATTCGGAGAATAATTATTTTACAAGTATCTTGATTAATTTGCTTGAGAGAAATATGTATGTATAAAATACATACATTTAAAACATAAAAAAATATTTAAAATATGTACGTGAGTGTGTACGCGTTCATATGCGTGTCCCCTCACACACGCACACACACACACACACACACGTGCGCGCGCGCTCACTTGCTTGTTTACTCATTCTTAGGGCCTAAGCAGAATGGCTGTCTTATAACCTTAAGGCAGTGTTTTATGTCTTAAGTCTTTGTCTTATGTAACGCACAATACTGTGTGTGAGTGTGTGTGTGAGTTCGCGCGCGCACACGTGTATACACATTTTCTGTACATCTACACAGTAAAAAATTTTGTGTAATTTTAATATTTTTTACATGTCCCAGAAAGTCCACTCTAAATTTTAAGTTAAAATGAGTCATTCATCGTGTGTTACTTGTTGATAAATTAGAAATGTTAATTAATTGACATTATACTTTACATTTATATTTGTTCTTTTGACTTTATTTTTTAAGTTATATTAACACATAATATTAATTATTTTACACATTTTACTTGAATTATATGTAATAAAAACATTTAATTTTAGTCAATTTGATTATTTTGTGTGTCAAAGTTTACGATTATTTTGAAAATTTACTTTAACTTTTACTTATGTGTTAAAATAATTTTAAGACGTGTTGATTTTTTAAAGTAATTGTGTTAAAAAATCTCAAAATAATATTCAATTTCTAAATGATATTTATAAAGTGTTAAGTTATCACGTTGACATAAATGTAACACATGAAAATGTTAAGAAAAAAATAACATACCTGTTGTATGTTAATTTTACATTGAAATAATAATCAAATCTTGGTAACACAAGAAAATTTTAACATTTGGACCGCTATGTATGTACACACGATTTTTTACCGTGTAATAATGCAGAAAAGCAACATGCATACATTACGCGTATTCCCACACTTATAGAGTTATTTAAAAAGTATATTGATACAATTTTAATATATAATATATATTAATACAATTTTAATAAATAAGTTTCGAAAATAATTAATTCTCTTGTTTAAGGCTTTAACCCCCATTATCTTCGTTCGAGCAGAGTCAGTGCTCTCGTATGAGCGCTGCACTCAGATATATCGCGCGTTAACACTTTCTTCAAAGTCTAATCTAAAAATTTTAAAAAACAATTATACAAATATAATCTAGAAGGTTTTAATTAAATGAAAAGCGAAAAGTTTCAGAGTCAACTTTTATGCTACATCTATACAGTTAAAAGCGAATAAAATGTAAACTAAGTGTTCGCTACATATGAAGGCAATGGAGGGTTAAAGATTGCGGCTCATATTTGAGCCGATAGATACCTGAATATCTCTATGTTCAGCTAATAGTGCCAAAATAAAGCACAGACCCATCGCTGTAGTATCATGACCCTGTAAATATATTATATATTTATATTTAGATAAACTAAATAATGAATAAAAAAGGTTACAAGAGAAATTACAAATGTACATATACCTCAAACATAAAGGTATCGACTTCCTCTCTGATATCGAAATCAGTCATAAGATCATCACGAGATGCCGCTATTAGAAGATCCAACATTGCAAGCCGTTTTTTTGGTACTAAATGTGTAAGCATGTGGGAATCAATTTCATTATCTAATTTTTCTGTAATGTTTTCATTACATAACATTGACTACGTTAAGAATTTAAAATATACATTTAAATTTTAAACTATGTAATACTAGTAAGTTGTAAAATATAAATTATGATATTAAGGAACAGTTACTGATTACATTACGTACTTCCTATCGGTTCTGCGTCATCTCTCTCTGCCAACGTGTCATTGCCAAAGCTTTTTAAGTATTGACCATTAGTGCGATCATGATATAGTTTTCTTTCAGCGATAATCTATATAAATAAAACATTAATGTTTCTTTAATGATTTATACACAGACTTCCGTGTACTACTAGATTACTACCTCTGTAGCCAGAACTGAAGCAAAGTTGAGGAAATATCGGCAGCCATTTTCTGGGAGGCATTTCATTTACCCGATGTTTAATTGGCATGTAGATGCAAATGCTTTTTCTTATGAGAACGATTCTTTGCAGACACACAATATTACACACGGAAAAACAAACTCTGTACACAATAAAATTTGCCTCTCAAAAAATGGCTGCCACTATCCCCACATTGAAATATTGCCTCACTTTTCAACAGGCCGATCGGCTGAAAATAGCGGTCTAGTAGTATATATAGTAGATTTGTGGATTTATATAAATTAATAATGCATTATTAGCAATATCTATATAATTATTATTGTGTGGTCAATATTTATGAACTATTTTACAATGTTTTTATACAATAGTCGTAGAATCAGTTATGTAATTTTTTAAAGTAGATAATGTTCAAATATAATATATTAATTAGTGTAGCATTATTACGTACTTGTTCAGTAAATCCATGTAATATTTTTAGCATTTTTCTTTGCTCTCTACCTTTTGATGTCAACGAAAATATCCAATTGTTATACAACCATGGCCTCACCATTCTAAAAAATTAATGAATATTAGACATGATACTTTAAGAAGATAATAGTATAATTTTGTAAAACTTATCTTTAATTTTTTTATATATTCTTACAATTAGTAATATTTCTGTAACCATATAAGAAAGAAGTACATTTACAATAAATACTAATAAAATGATGTTAAATCGAGATAATAGAATCTTATCATTACTATTATATAAAACGCGACTGTTTGTCTGTCCGTCCGTCCGTCCGTCCGTCTGTCCGCGAACTACTCATTCGTTAGTGGACCGAATTTTTATCAAGGGTACATGAAACAGGGGTAGAATTTCCCGGGGAGTGCCATAAAGTGTATAGTTTATTGCTACCGATTTTCTGGAAACCGATTTTTTTAATTCTTTCAATTTTTCCTGAAATAATTGACCGAATCTCAAAGAATTACGTATGAAACAGGGGTGGAATTTTCCGGAGAGTGCTATAAAGTGTATAATTTTTCGTTACCGATCTTTTTGGAAGCCGGTAATAGAAATTTTTCCAATTTGTCGGGAATTAATTGACCGAATCTGAAAGAATTGTATATGAAGTAGGGGTAGAATTTTACGGCGAGCGCCATAATGTGTACAGTTTTTGTTACCGATCTTTTTGGAAACCGGTTTTTTTAATTTTTCGGGACATAATTGATTAAATCTCAAAGAATTATACATGAAGTAGGGGTAGAATTTCCCGGAGAATGCTATAAAGTGTACTATTTTTTGTTACCGATTTTTTTGGAAACCGGTTCCGAATGATCATATCTCAAAGAATTGTACATAAAAAGTAGGGGTAGAATTTCCCGGAGAATGCTATAAAGTACATAATTTTTCGTTACCGATTTTTTTGGAAACCGGTTCCGAATGATCATATCTCAAAGAATTGTACATACAAAGTAGGGGTAGAATTTCCCGGAGAGTGCTATAAAGTACATAATTTTTCGTTACCGATTTTTTTGGGAATCGGTATCAGAAGTTTCGAAATTTTCGGGAAATAATTGATCGAATTATAAAGAATTGTATATAAAACAGGGGTAGAATTTCCCGGGAAGTGCTATAAACTGTAGTTTTTCGTTACCGATCTTTTTGGGAACCGGTATCTTTTTGGAAATCGGTTACGAAATTTTTCCAATTTTTTAGGAAATAATTAAGTGAATCTCAAATTGTATACGACAGAATTAAACTTTAGTCGATAAAAAAGTAATATTTTTCAATTTATAGCATTTGAGACAGAGA
>NW_020223616.1:6763-7081 GCF_003070985.1 Temnothorax curvispinosus | reverse complement strand
AGAGAGAGAGAGAGAGAGAGAGAGAGAGAGAGAGACTATTTGCGTGTCTTATTACATATGTCCTCCAAGGCAAAGCCCGGGTAACCAGCTATTATATCATACTATTATCTATATATATAAAATAGAATGTCTGTATGTATGTTCTTTATACACTCTTAAACTATTCGACCGAATTTTTACCATAATAATATAAAATAGGGGTAAAATTTTCCGGGGAGTGTTATAGAGCGTATAGTTTTTCGTTATCGATTTTTTTGGGAACCGGTATTCGAAATTTTTCCAATTTTCAGGAAATAATTGACCGAATCTTAAAGAATT
>NW_020223616.1:0-6753 GCF_003070985.1 Temnothorax curvispinosus | reverse complement strand
TTTCAGGAAATAATTGACCGAATCTTAAAGAATTGTATATAAAACAGGGGTAGAATTTCCCGGGGAGTGCTATAAACTGTATAGTTTTTCGTTACCCATCTTTTTTAAAACCGGTATCCAAAGTTTTTCCAATTTTTCGGGAAATAATTGACCGAATCTTAAAAAATTGTATATAAAACAGGAGTAGAATTTCCCGGGGAGTGCCATAAAGTATATAATTTTTTGTTATCGATCTTTTTGGAAACCAGTATCAAAAATTTTTCAAATTTTTCTGGAAATAATTGACCGAGCAGAAAAAGATTGGTTACGACATGTTTAATCCACGAACACTCCTTATGTTAGTTCACAATAAGGATATTGAAACATAAATGAAGTCGTTTTAAGAAAAACGACTCCCGGGCGAAGCCCGGGTAACCAGCTAGTATAGTATAAACATTATATAAGTATTTTTTTTAACTATTTACTCTTATATTAAAGATCCATCCAACTTTATATTTGACTGTACAATTTGTGCATGTTGTTTCATAATGTTGCGGTATTTAACATGTAACGATGCACCCCGTGCACTAAGCATCGTTCCCGGCAAACGACCGCCGGATGCCGCCCGACCGACGACCAGTCGGGCGAAGACCAGGGCGCGGTGCGCCCACATTTTTAAACAAAGTCAAAACGCACCGTGTGCGCGGGCCAAGCGCGGCACCGGTGCCTCCCGACGAGCGACGACGGGAGCCGAGCCGCCCCGAGGACGAGCGCGGCGCCGCGCCGCCCCACCGCAGCGCGACGATCGGCGCTCCTAGCAAACCCGCCGCGCCGGGCGGGTATATAAACCGCCGTTGCGACAAGAAATAGACACTTCGTCGAAAGATCCGCTTCCAAGAAGAAACTTAGTCCCGACTCCTAGGGAACACGCCAACGAGGTCCGGTGCTCCGAGTCTCGACTGAGAGCTCTCAGGTGTTCCCGCACTCCCTCAGAACTCACCCCGAAGGCACGGTTTTGCGGGGTCGAGCGCGCTCGGCCTCGCAACGAGGGCTCTCGCTGCCGCCGCCCCGGGGCTCCGGAAATCTCCCATACTACGCGTTCCCTCACGCATATCATCGCGATGCCGCAACATCCGCGAGCCTCCAGGCATTATACCGCGACCGCCTAGATATAATACGGTTATGTAATATACCGAGCCCGAGTACTACGTCTATGTAACGACACCGCGTTCGTCATTAACTACCGCGCCGTTATCAAGTGCAAAGGCACTACCTGTAATTATACCGCGTCCGCCTATATGTAATACGGCTATGTAATATACCGAGCCCGAGTAATACGCCTATGTAACGATACCGCGTTCGTTATTAAATACCGCGCCGTTATCAAGTGCAAAGGCACTACCTGTAAATATACTGCGTCCGCCTATATGTAATCCGTCTCTGTAATATACCGAGCCCGTCGAGTAACGATACCGCGTCCGTTATTAAATACCGCGCCGTTATCAAGTGCACATGCACTGCCTGTAAGATACCGCGTCCGCTTCTGTACTGTAATACGTCTATCGAGTAACGATACCGCGTGCGTTATCAAGTGCACCCGCACTACTTCTCCGTTGTATATACCGCGTTCTGTCCGTCCCTGCGCTATATCAAATACTACCGAATCCGTCGAATAGCGTGCTACCGCGTCCGTTACCGAGTGCATCCGCACTGCCCCTTCGTTGTATATATCGCGTTCCACCCGTCCCTGCGCTATATAGAATACCCGCATATGTAATAAGCTGAATAAACTAATGCATGTAGCACTAAATTGATTATTGTCTCTGGGCCTTTCATCGGACTCCTGATCCCGCACACCAGTCCGCGTTCGATAAAGTCAGGCCGTTACAAACATTTAAAATACTTTAAACAATATTTATTTTTAAAATAAACAATTTAATAATTTATATGTGATTTATAAATTTTTAATTACCACCCAGAATAATGTTTTATCACAAGTATTATGATTTATTTTGATATAATTGTACAACAATATGAATCTATGTCCTTAAAATAGAATATGAATATACCGCAGTGTGTTATTTATTACAACTATAAATTATTATACCTATAAATTAAAAGTTTGCCTATCTGATGAACCGCTTCTCGATACCGCTGCTGGAACGTATCATGGCCATGTAGAGAAGTACCCATGGCAGTTTCTGCAAACACATTTGTAAAAGTATCATGATATCATAATATATATTATTATATATCCTATGTTAAAAATATCTTACAAATAATATTTGAATCAGTATGTTGTGATATTGATATTTTCAATAAAGATATTGTATTTTGTCTTATATCATTTGTCAATAGAAATAAAATTCTGTACAGTAATAAACACGACGTCATACCACATATTGCATTCAGCGTATATTTACTGACAAACGGTATTAAATCTTTTACAACTGTTCCTCCTGTATGTTTCAAAGACTTGGTCATGCTCTCGCCTTCTTCAATCAAAATCTCAACAAAATTTTGTAATATATTAAAATGAAATGTAGGGGTCAATATCTTTCTTCGTGAATGCCACTTGGCGCCTGAAATATAAACAATATAATTGTGAGATAACGATGTAAAACAAATATTGCGGTGAGATATATATTTTGTTATTTAATTTTGAATTTATCGATTTTTAATGACCATCGACTATTTCAAAGAACCTTGCCCATTTTGAGTTCCTCGCATCTAGTAATGAGTTACATAGTAATCGATAGATATGGTTCTTTGAAATAGTTGATAGGTGCCGACTTTGTGGAGCCAATGCACCTTTTACCCCCCCCTCCCGAAAATTTCATTATCGGGAGAAGAGGGGGGGGGGCAAAAAGTGCATTGCCCTCACAAAGTCGGCGCCTATGACCGTATCTGTCGATTATATTATTTGTCAATAAAAATAAAATTTTATCGTTATTAATATTACTCTAATTAAAGCTTATTATGTATTAATATTATTACTTTAATTAAAGGTGATTGATTGGAAAAAATTTAAAAAAGTTTCTCTTGTGTGATAATAATTGACCAATCCGATATTGAGAATATGCGAGATCTGTTTAAAATGAAAATAATCCTAAATTTTGTCTTTATAATTTTTTATGTTTACAATTTATTGGATTTTGTCTTCTTCGAGATATGTCCCTTCTCATTAATTTGACACATCACTCTCGCGCAATATTTTCACTTCTGGAAATATCTCCAAGTCGAAGGCCAGGTCGAGAAATAGGGAAACTAAGGAACCATGATTATCTTTGTTTTTGTAGAATTCAAGAGATCAGCAGCGATGTGCGCACGATCGCGTTGTTGTAATGAAGAAACCATGAGTTGTTTTTCCACAGTTCAAGCCTTCTTCTCCTAACACTTTCTCGACTGGCTTTCACGAATTATTTTTTCTTTTTCCAAAACAAACGGCATAGAAGTAGAAAGTGGGGCCAGAAGAAACATATTTTGAAAAAGACAGGGAGTAAGTTGTAAGCAAACCCCTAAAAATTATATAAAAGACAAAATTTGAGAATTGTTTGAACAAACTTCGTATATCATATCAAATTTAAGTCATTCATCAAAATGGCATTTACATTTATATCAAAGTTTCACTTATTACATTATATCTAAAAGAAAGAATATAATTATATAACTTTATCATTTATAAAATATACTTAAATTACTTATATAAATATACTTAAATATATTTAAATTTTTTTGCAGAAGTTTATTTTATTATCAAAAAAATTGAAACATAAAAAAAAACTTAATAATAAGCCAAAACAACATTTAATAAAGCATGTACAATTATATATCTTTGTTACCTTTACTAGTAAGAAGACCAGTACCAAACCAAGGGTGTAAAATATTATAAAAGAAACTCTTTTCGATGTGTTTCGAGCTGGTTAATATTGCCTGAAATTACAGATGGCATTAAGTTAATTAAATGTGCCCAGATAGCCAAGTCTGTCGAAAACAGATTTTGTAAAATCTTGCTACAAATGTTGTTGACAAGAAGGATACAAATTTAATACAGAATTTGATTTAACAAATAATGTCGACAAAATGCTAGCAAATATGCAACAAAATCTGCTGACATAATTAGATAGCAAATTGCCAACAAAATACGGGCAAATGTGGCCATGTAACCAGACAGCAAATTGGCAGCAAAAACCGAGCAAAATTTGCGTTGAGCACTCTAACAATAAATTAGCGGCAAAAATCGAGCAAAATCTGTGTAGCGCTGCCTGACGACACTTTGGCGGCAATATACGGGCAAATATACTCATATAACCAAACAGCAAATTGGCGGCAAAAACCGAGTAATATTTGCATCGAGCACTCTGTCGATAAATTAGCGACAAAAATCGAGCAAGATCTGTGCAGCGCTATTTGATGACACATTAGCGACAAAATACGCGCAAGGTCTGCGCAGCGCTGTCTAATGATAAATTGGTGCAAAAATCGAGCAAGGTCTGCACAGTGCTGCCTAACGACAAATTGGTGGCAAAAATCGAGCAAGCTTTGTGTAGTGTTGTCTGATGACAAATTGGCGGCAAAACCCGAGCAAGACCTATCACAATTTAACGATATAATGATATTAATTATATATTTTTTCATTTTTATATATATTTAATTTAATTTAATGCGTTTAACGAGGAACAGTGTACAATGAGCATAAAAGTATTCGAAAATACTTTATATTTAGTGATCTTTTTATTGTTCTATATTGTTATATATACCTATATATATTGCTAGAACAATAAAAAGATTACTGAATATAATATATTTTCGAATACTTTTATGCTCATTATACACTGTTCCTCGTTAAACGTATTAAATTAAATAAACATTGAACAGATTAAATAATGAGCACGCGCGGTCATATAGACTAGCTATAATAACATGGCTATTACACAAAATCCGGTTTAATAACTATATATACTGTATATTATCCAATCCAAAATTTTTGCAGCCCCTCCGCCACTCTCAGTTTTTGTTTGCTCAGCGCCACTAGTTCTTTAGCTCTTCCTAGTCTGCTGTTTTAAAAATTATATTCGTATATCTAATTCAAAATTTTATTACTCTTTTTAAACTGAATTTGTTTCTTAAGATGATTTTTAAAAAATTATATATTTGCGCTGATTATGACGTATGTAGATTATATATAACACTTACAAAAAATTAAGAAGTAGTCTACCACGTAAGGCAGTTGGCTCACGATCCAGAGGTCCCGAGGTCCCGAGTTCGAATCCCATTTTTTGACAGTGTTGCGCATTCCTTGCACGGCTTTTTAGGCCAAAATGTCGTCGGACAACGCTACGCAAAGCTTGCTCGGTTTTTGCCGATTATTTACCGTCGGACAACGCTACGCAAAGCTTGCTCGGTTTTTGCCAATTATTTGTCGTCAGACAGCGCTACGCAAAGCTTGCTTGGTGTTTGTCGACAATTTGTTGGTAGACAACGCTAGACAAAGCTTGCTCGGTTTTTGCCGATTATTTGTCGTCAGACAGCGCTTCGCAAAGCTTGCTCGGTTTTTGCCGATTATTTGTCGTCAGACAGCGCTACGCAAAGATTGCTTGGTGTTTGTCGACAATTTGTTGGTAGACAACGCTAGGCAAAGCTTGCTCGGTATTTGCCGACAATTTTTTGGCAGACAACGCTACACAAAGCTTGCTCGGTTTTTACTGCCAATTTGCTGTTTGGTTATATGCACAGGCTTTGCTAGCAAAACACGAGCTTAAAGATGACACAGATGGCACCGGATTTGACACCAATCTTTGAACGAATTTGATGCCATCTTGGCGACAATTTGCTATTAAATTGCTTACTGGGTGTTCTGTTATTTAAATTGGACGTAAATTAATTTCAATTGATTTCAAAAGTATTTTGAATATTCAATCATCTCTAATAGATTTTGCTTCCTTATAGAAGAAGCTTTGTTTTCGTAAACTTTGTATATGAACCTTTGATTGGGTATAAAGTTGAGTCTAATCAACCAAATTTAAATGAATTATATATGAAATAAGGGTAAAAAAAACTAAAAAAAAAGATTGTTTTTGGAGTTTTTGATGCTAATATGTTCAGAGTTTTATAAAACGTCGAACTATTGCATTTAAAAAAAAAGTGTGCAAGTATAGAAATTTGCACATTGCTTTCTCATAGTTTTTAAGTGTGCAAGTAGAAACCTGCACATTGCTTTCTCTATGAGAAAGCCTGTTTTTTATGCATAATTATTAGTAGATGTTTATTAATTTGGCTTCCTAGAGAAAGCAATGTGCAGGTTTCTACTTGCTCACTTAAACAAGTTTCTATTTGCACACTTAAAAACTATGAGAAAACAATGTACAAGTTTCCACTTGCACACTTAAAAACTATGAGGAAGCAATGTACAAGTTTCTACTTGCACATTTAAAAACTATGAGAAAGCAATGTGCAAGTTTCTACTTGCACACTTAAAAACTGTGAGAAAGCAATGTGCAAGTTTCTACTTGCACATATTTTTTTATGGATAGAGTATCATTAAAGATATTTACACATTTTTTAAACAAAAATCGGTAACCTTCCCCCTTTTTTTAATAATACTCTATATAAAATTACATGTACATCTTACACACTTTTTAAGCAGAAATCGGTAATCCCTTCACCAATCCTTGCCAAATTCACTAACAATCTTCCTTTAAAATGATACTATATCCATCAAATAACTTAGGGTAGACCGAGGCGAATCGGATAAATATAAGTTTTAAAACAGTT
>NW_020223615.1:0-5929 GCF_003070985.1 Temnothorax curvispinosus | reverse complement strand
CACGCTTTCTACCAGTGCCTCGAACATTTTCATCCTTCTTTCAAAATTTTCTTTAAATATTCTCTCTCCAATGCTCCATGTCCTCTTCATCGCTATTGTAGCCTTCTTCATCTTATCCTTTATATGATTCTCCGCTCCCCCATTCTTCTGTAAAATATATCCCAGATACTTTATTTCTTTGACCTCCTCTATGTTTTCTCCTCCCCATTTCCATTCTCTTTTCTTCCTTCTCCCCCTAGCTTTCTCGAACACCATTATCTTTGATTTCTCTGGACTCAAACTCAAACCCTTCCCTTCCAAATACCTCTTGAGCCTCCTCATCATTTCCTTCAATTCTTCCTCTCTCGTCGCCATTAACACTATATCATCTGCGTATGATATTGTCCAGAATTTTTCTTTCCCTATCACCAGGCCTCTTGCTTGTCCTTTTTCCATTCCTTCCTCTAAATCCATGATGTATAGGTTGAATAGGTTCGGGCTCAACGGGCATCCTTGTCTTAGTCCCTTTCCTGTCCAAAATTCCTCTGTCTTTTTATCTCTTATCTTCACTACATTTTTCGTTTCTTTGTATGTCTCCATTATTCTTCGTCTCAAATTATCTTCAATTCCTATCTTCCTCATAATTTTATTCAATTTCCTTCTATCTACTTTATCGAAAGCTGCCTTAAGATCAGCAAAGAATGCAAAAACCTTTCCACTTTTCTTACTCAGCTCCTTATTCGCTACATAGTTTACTGTGTATACTGCATCCATCGTTCCTCTATTCTTTCTAAACCCAAATTGCACTTCCCTTAACTTGGCCTCCATCTCCTTCTCCAGCCTCACATTTAAGATACTTGCATATATCTTGTACGCCGTATTCATTAAAGTAACTCCTCGGTAATTTTTTGGGTCGTTTCTCTCTCCTTTTTTATATATTGGACTAATCATGCCTTTATTCCAATCTCCCGGTATACCCTCTCCTTTCCATATTCTGTTAATTAGCTTCAGGAACTTTTCACTTACATCTTTTTGCATATATCTCCACGCCTCGTTCTCAATCCCGTCCTCTCCTGTTGCCTTTCCCATCTTCAGTTTCTTTATTACTTTAATCACCTCTTCCCTCGATATTTCTTCGGCTCCCTCTGTTACCTCCCCTCTCGTGCCATCTTCTTCCTCCTCTTCAATGTTTAACACCACTCTTTCCTTTGTCCCTTCTAACATTTCCATGAAGTGGTCTCTCCACTCATCCATTTTTATCTCCTCGCTTATCCCCTCAGTTTTCTTTTTCCTGTATTTATTTATATACTTCCACGCTTCCGCTTCATTTATAATGTTCCTTAACTTTTCTTCTTCCTCCCTTTCGTGCCTCCTCTTCTGCTCCTTACACCATTCCTTGTGCTCCTTTCTTTCCCTCACATATTCTTCTTTTCCGATCCTTCCCTTCTTCCAGTCCCTCATCAATCTCCTCAATCTCCTTTTCCTTTCCTTCCATTCTTTATTATACCATTCTTTTCTTCCTAATCTCCATGGTATTATCTTTTTCTTATGCTTCGTGATAGCGCTCTTTACTTTCTCTTTCATCTCCCTCCAGATGTCTTCTGTATCTATTTGTGTGCTCGACCATCCTTCACATTTCTCATGATATTCTTTCCTCCCTTCTTCTGTCCAGTCGCTTCTCTCTAATTCCATTTCTTTCTCCTTTCTCCCCGTCTCCAACACTCGTGGTCCAGTCAACTCCACCTCCAGCGGGACGTGATCCGATTCCGTTCTAACTCCTTCTTCAACCATACTAATTTCTTCTCCTGCTCTGTCATTCCCTAAGATATAGTCTATAACCGATGATCCCAATTCTCCTATATACGTCCATCCCCCTTCCCTTCCGAAACTCTCATTTAATATAGCCCATCCTCTCTCTTCTATTTTATCTGTTAATATACGTCCTTCTCTATTTACAACTTTATCTACCGACTTTCTGGTCTCACTTCTCTTTTCTTTCTCTTCCTCCTCATTTATCGGTCCTCCTCCGCTTCCCGTCCTCGCGTTGAAATCACCTCCTACTAGCAACCATTCTTCATCCTCTTCTTGTATCCTCTCCCTTAGTGTTTCCATCGTATCCTCCATCTTTTGGCTGTACAGCGTGATTATTCTCCATTTGTTTCCATTATACTCTAATCTGCTTTCTACCACTTTGTCGTTAATCTCCCTAACCTCTATAAGTTTCAAATTCTTGTTGACTGCTGTTATTATCCCTCCCTTTGCTCTTCCTTTCCTGTGCTCCTTTTTCGCTGGTACACAATTCCAAATGAATTTATCGGACAATTTATTTTTAATCTTCCTCCATTTGTCTTTTTCCATCCATGTTTCAACTAGTCCTATCACGTCAAAATTCTCTAAATAGTCCCATGTTTCCTCACATTTATTAGCCAGTCCCGCCACGTTCCAAAAGCATATCCTTAACCCTCTTTCTTTCTCCACCTTATTTTCTTCTTTTCCCTCCTCTCTCACTCCCTCTCTCTCCCTCTCTCTATCCTCTCTATTCTCTACTCTTTCCGAAAAGCATCTCTACTTTCCAGCATTTCGATTCTTTCATTCCATTTCCATTCGCAATTGTCTATCCATATTCTTTGATATCCTACCGTTGCTTTCTTCCCCTTTTCTCTCTCTGCTTTTACCATACACCATAGCTGTTTTTGTATCTGCCTCTCTGTTGCCGTCAGATCGTCATCCATAAATATGTTTCTTGCCTTTCCTATCTCCCTCCTCTTTGCCATTATTTCTTTTTTATCTTCCCATCTATTGAATCTTACTAGCGTCGTTTTGTATTCTCCTCGGCCAATTGCCTGCACTTCGTCTACTTCCACCTTCTTTTTAGTGACTTCTTCAAGAAATTTCTCCATCTTCTTTTTTCTTTCTCCTCCATTTTCTACTTTCATTCCTTTTATGATTATGTTGTTTTTTCTTCTTCTCCTTTCGGCTAATTCAGCGTTTCTTTCCATCTCCTTCATCTTCTTCATTAGTTCAGTGCTCTCTACCTTTTCACCTCCCCTGTTCTCCACTTTCTCCTCCAGCTGTTTTATTCTATTTTCTAAACTCGCTTTCTGCTCTTCCCAAAGCAGTTCTCTCTTTCTGTAATCCTCACACAGGTCGTGTATCTTTTTCATTAACACTTCTTTATCCTTCTTTCTTTCTCTCTCTTGATCATCCATTTTCACTAAAATCTCTTTCAGCATTCTTTCCACATCCATATCTCCTTCTTTCTTTTCCTCTCTTTTAACCTTGTTTGGCGGCGATCTTATCACCCTTTTTTCTTTGCTGAAATTTTCCAAAATTTCCTTTTCCGCTTTTTCTGCTATTTCTTTTTCTTCTTCCCTTCCTCTTTTTCTTACGTATTCTGTAATTGATCCTTGGCTTCCTGTCCTATTCCTTATTTTTGACAGCTTCTCCGCCCTCGTGGGCCTGCCTCCCGTACCTTTTTCTATCGTCCTCTTTTCCTTCTCGCTTTTCTTAAGATTAATATCTATTTTCTTGTCCTCCTCCTTCTTCTCGTCCATCCGAATTCTTTTCTCGCTTCTTATCCCTTCGGCACCTCTTTCCTCCTGTCACTCTCTTCTTTATCGACCTGTTTTTGTGCTGCTCCGACTCCGGTTTCTCCGTGCCTGTTTCCGCCTCTACCCTTAACCTCCAAATTGTCGCAGCCGCACAGAATCCCCGAATTCGTCCGTAGTTCGACTCCCTCACTGCTGACTTATATCTGCAGTCAGTCCTGCATATTTGAGAATGCAAACTACCTGAAACAAAGTCGCCCCACGGCGAAGGAACGGCAGATGAGCTCGAAAAAACACTGACCGTTTGACAGGCGTGCCTCTCTCTACTTACTCAATCCCGGAAGTCCTTGTGTTTTGGTAAAGCAGCGACTTTCTCGCAAAATAAAGTATTCTCTGCTTTAAAGAAAAACGTAATATTAGTCGTTTATGCCTCTCAGTACTTAAAATAACTGCTATATTTTCGAAACCTTTTTTTGTTTATAACTTTTTAATTAAAAGCGACCCCCGACTAAAACCTTCTGAAGGTCACTCAGGAGGGTGACCTTGACAATATATGTCAAGGTCAAGGCCATCGGAGGTGGGTCCCCTAAACAGGATGTTTACTCAGCATTTGTCTCGTATGTCAACCGGCAAATTATATGCAGTTGATTCTAAACGAGAAAAATGTAATCTAACTATATGGTGCTAATAAAATAGCTAGTTCATCTACAACATAATAATGTCCAAAAAAATGTATTAAAAAGTTGTCGGATACTGTGTTGTTGGACATCGCATTTATTAATAATAATAGATACTCTATCACTAGTAAACGTTGAAGAATGCAATATTCCACTACCGAAAATCACATTCAGCCAAATCTTCATACACCTAATGCAGCTCAATGAATTCGAATCTGTAAAAATGACACAATGCAAGGTCGAAATCGATCGTTCAATTAAAAAATGTGGAATGTTTTTTTATAATTCAGAAGTTTTTAATGGGAAATATGCGTATATACACGAAGTGACTAAGGAAGCGTGTAAAAAAAAATCTGTAAAATTCGTAATTTATCGCATATCGCCGCAGGATTCGCAATCTACTACCAATACTATCCTTCTCCTCTTACTTTAACCCTTTGGACCAACGGCTTAACGTCTCTTTCCGAAAGATGGAGCCCAGTTTTCTCTGCACAAGAGCCTAGCTTGCCCGAAGGGGCGCAGCTATCGGAAAAACCATGCTTCATGGCTCTAGTGGACTCAAACCTGGTTCCTCAGATTATGAGTCTGGCGCTCTACTACTAGACCACACTGCCGCCCAAGGAAGCGTGTATACGAATGCATACCTATGGAACACTCGAATATAAGGGAATTTATATAATAGCATTAAAATCTAATGAAACCACCAGTCGCCCTGCGACCTTAACTGGCGTTGCGGACGCCGACGGAAAATGTTTCGGAGGATCCTACTCAGATCTTTACGGAACATGGACAAATGTTCTCGTACAGGCAACTGTCAAGATCACCCTGCAATATTACATTGCCAACGTTAAGCTGAGCACTAACCGTATACATCTTAGATCAGGTGTGGTCTGTGATTTTAGTACCGCCAAATGCACCGACATAGAAGGAGGAAATACCTTTTGGGATCTTATACTTGACAACTCTTGTAAATTCACCTCATATAGCACCTTCTACAGAGGCTATGCAGAAAAAATAATCGACCACGAAAACGAACATTCTCAAATCGCTTATACTGTAAATGCTTAAGACACAGTCCTTGCATTAACCAGCACTGGTAGATACTCAGCATGTGGATATACGCTCATTTAAACCGAACATCCGAAATTAGTAATTTGGGAGACCTTACCCGAAATGGACATTTCTAAACGTACCGGCTGTGTAGCCAATCTCGATGTTTTCACTTATATAAATTCAAAATTTGTCTACGTAAAAAAGCACATCCGTGGTCAAATTAATCAACTATACAGAAACATCTTATCTCTGACAACAATGTGATCTCGAGTCGAAAATGATCCATAACGCTTTAGCAATTTAGCAATAGCTACACGATCCCGCGATATCTTCGCCTATCACTTTATGAAAGGACCCGGTTATATGGCTCTTTTAGCAGGCGAAGTAATTCACATAATAAAATGCGTTCCAGTAGAATTAAAAATAATTCACACTCAAGAATGTTACGAACAGCTACCAGTGATGTTTAACAATGAGACATACTTCTTAACACCCAAAACACACATATTACTACGGTAGGGAACACAGATCAATTGCAATTCATTTACACCCCCTATATATCTCTTTGGAGACTCTTGGTATAAAATTATGCCAAGGCCTGTGGAAACACTGGCACCTACCGTCTTAAAACCCACGACTAGACCTACCTGGAAATACGTTAACCCCGGAGCA
>NW_020223614.1:0-4463 GCF_003070985.1 Temnothorax curvispinosus | reverse complement strand
TGCTGAGTCATTTACATTATACTGTAATTTCTTCTATTAGTGACATTAATTGAAGATTATTGTATAAAATTATAAACATTTCAATGTTTGGCTTATTACATTTATTATACAAATTGTTTGAATTTACGGAAATGTGTCACTGAGAAAAAAAATTAACATGTTCAATGCGCATGACGTAGTTCCGCACTATTGCATACTTCTTAGCAATGTGCATGGATCTACGTCTACGAAAAAAAATTAAGTGTCTTTGGTATAATATAGTGATAAAGACATATACATGTCTATATGTATAATTATAGACATTAAAAGGTCTATATACATAATGCTGACCAATAATACAATATATACTTTCAAAAATCTTGTTTTAGTACTATTTTTGATGAAACCAAAAGAATTTAGGAGCAATTAACATATCAATAATTTTGGTACTTACATAAAAAATAATTCCTCAAAGAAATTTCAACTTGCACTAAATTTTTAAACAAAACTTGTAGTCAATTATTTGAAATATTTAGAATTCCTTTATCAATGTTTTTATGTAATAATTATTAGATTTATTCTAATGTGATTTCTCTTTCCACTATTCCACTTCTAATCAACCTTTACAACAGTAGCTTTTTACAGCTTACAATAGCTGTATTGCAAATAATAAAAATTATAAATAATATTTATTAATTAAAATGTTATATTTATTTAATAAAATATTATTAAACATGTGATATTTTTTATGAAAAATTACGTTACAAAATTCTCTCTCAAAATTCATGTGTTCCATTATTACACAACAAAATAGACTGTTTTAATAGTTCTATAAGTTACATATTCATATATGAGAGGTATCTAAAATTATTATAATCAAATTAGATTAAACATGGATATATATCATAATGTATCATAAAAAAAATTAACTAAAATTCTCTTTTGAGTAATGTATTTTGTTCGTCACTACTATTTTTTTACTTAAGCTAATTAGAGTAATTACATATTAATGTAAGTATTGACAGCTTGACAAGTTAATTTGCATATCACCACGATACCTAGAAGTTGGAAGCGAATATCTTATATAAACGCAAATTTTACTTTAAAAATAGGAGTATTATTCTAGAAGTCGCAAGAATAAGTAATACGCCAAGTTAGAACAATGACAAAAATTGGCATCATAAGTTGCATCATCGTAGCTGTTTGCGTAAGTTTCTTGATTTTTTATCTAAAACAGTTGTTTGAATTATAAAAATTTAATATTTATCAAAATTTTTAAAAAGTTTTATTTAAGGAGATTGATTGCTCAAATCAATATGATAAGAATTAATTCTTGTGTGATCCTAAAGTCGCACGTTTTTAGCCTATTTTGGTGGCCCTCAAAATTTGAATTAAATTGTATGCCAAATGATGCTATATTATGAGACATTAATCTCAAAAAAATTTAAAGTTGAGCATAGGACTAGTTTTGGAGATAGAGGAGGGTTAAAATCGCCAAGTTCCCAATATTGTCCAAGTACAATAGACACAAAAAGGAAGTTAAAACTTCTTTGATAATAGTGGTATTTTGAATAAAATTAGTCCGAATAATTCTCTGACCACTGTGTGTGTATTAAAAATTTACCTCTTCTACCCCTGTTGCTTACTTTTTTAAATTGGTAAAACTACCCTCAAAAGAAGTTTTTGCTGAATTTCTGAAAAACGGATAGAGATACAAAAAAATGTTTTGAATGGAAGTTGTTTGTCTAGGAGTTCTGCACAAAACAGGTATGTTTCATTTTTTTGTACGACTCACTCTTTGGCCGAAAACTGTGCCAAAAAAAAAAAGAATTTTTGAAAATAAAAGGAATCTTCTTAAGGAACTATCATTACAAAAATAAGTGTCGATATTTTAAAATATACAATAATTGTAAAAAGATTTTAATTATCTTAAGTATTGCAAAGTGTGATATTTACGTCGCATATGATATTTAAAGCATCTTATATCAAAATATTTAAGATAACGCAATACTTAAAATAACTAAAATCCTTCTACAATTATATCTTAAAATATTAACACTTATTTTTGTGATGCTAGTTCCTTAAGAGAAAATTTCCTTTATTTTCAAAAATTATCTTTCTTTAGGTACAGTTTCCGGTCAAAGAGTAAGTCCTACAAAAAAAATGAAAGAAACCTTCTTTGTGCAGAATTCCTAGACAAACAACTTCTATTGTAAACATTTTTTTCGTATCTCTATCCGTTTTCCACAAATTCAGCAAAAACTAATTTTGAGGGTAGTTTTACCCCTTTAAAAAGTTAAGCAACAGAGATGGTACAGGTAGATTTTTAGTACAGTGGTCCAGAGAACCATTCGGACTAATTCTATTCAAAATACCACTATTATCAAAAAAGTTTTAACTTCCTTTATGTTTATTGTACTTGGACAATATTGGGAACTTGGACACTTTGACCCTTCCGTATCTCCAAAACTAGCCCTATGCTCAACTTTAAATTTTTTTTAGATTAATGTCCCATCATATAGCACTCTTTCGCCACCTGCTCCGCAATGTGTGACGACAACCAACCTCCTTAATATTTATTTTATAACTTATAAATTATGATATTCTCTTTCCCCCCCCTCTCTCTCTCTCTCCCCCCCTCCCTCCCTCCCTCCCCCTCTCTCTGCACTATTTAAAATAATTATATATATATGTCTATATGCCACATATTGATATATTAATCAAATTATTTATTTAATTCTAGGTTTTTCAAACAGCAGGAGCTGGAATTTTTAATACATCGGAGCTAGATTCCATATTGGGTGGTGTGAAAAGCGGAGTTACAGATTCGCTTGGAAATGTAAAAAAGATGGAACAAGAGGTCGAAAATCGTGGAAAGGAATTAATTTCTGACGTAAGATTTAATTTAAATTTGGCTATCAAAATGTAAAACATAAATATAAAGTCGTATAAATAAGTTATATATATTTCTATATTATTCCATATTCAGAAATAAACAGTTTTAACTTTAATTTACATTGCAGAGCAAAAATATTACATTTTATATATCATTTTTTATATTTTCATATATTTTATTAAATTATACTCGTAAAAGTTTTTATATATCAACCCATTTTTTTTATTCAACAATACATCCAATTATATTTTTAAACCACTATATTTATATTTAATACACACGTTGATTTCAAATAGTTGATCTATACCATTAAAAATAAAAGCAAAAATAAATAGAAAAATTCAATCGTATATCAATATTGATAAACATAGATATTACAGATAAGTAGCATTCATAAAATTACAGTAAAAATGCAAAGAATAATTAGATGTCTACTTTCATAATCCTATAATATCATATGATTTATAACAAAGTTTATAATAAAAAAAACAGGAAAATATTATATCTCCTTCACAAGAAGTAGGTATTAAATATCTATTTATTCAATTACTGGTATTTCGAATAAAATTCTATACTTCAGTTTACTTATTTTAGAATGCAATACCATTGAGCCTCGTAGTATCTTTAAAAAAATTGATTTTTATAAAAAAAATTTTAATGACAATGCTTCAAAGTTACATGCTGCTAATTTTTAAAAATTTATATTGACAGATACAAAATAAAATTGAATCATCCAAATCTCCACTTCAGAATTCTACAAGATGCAAGAAATTATACAGCGATGCACAACAAATAAGCAATAATTTAATAGCGGTTTTCAAAACCTGCATGTCAAATGGAACACAAGCTTACAGTGCAGACATTCAAAAATTGTCCGATGTAGTAAATAATCTGACAGGCCTACTAGGAAAAGGTTATCAAGATATTGTAAGCTGTTACCAAAAACTCGTAACTCCTTGGGAAATAACTCAAATAGGTCAATGCTGCAGTACAGTAAGTATATGTCAATTAATTCTTATCTGTCTTAATTCTTAAATAAGCACTCTTATTATAACAAATTTGTAAATATTTCTTATAATATATAAAACAACACCAATAATATTAAATATACTCTTGCATTCTAACTTTTATACCAACTTTGATTAAATTACAATTTTTTAAAAGACTGTTTAAAAAAAACCTAATATACTTTTCAGATAACGCAAGACCATTTTAAAATACTACTCAAAATGTGGAAAGCTGTGCTTGATGCAAATAAACTTGTTAAAATTTTCCCAAGTATAGGAACATGCTTTGTGTCAGCAGCTCTGCAAACAATTTCTTCAAATGCTGATAAACTCATCAAAGACGTGCAACAATGCTATACATAAATGTTCTTCAACCATTTAAATCGTAAATCATTTATTGATTAATGTACTTCTATTTTTAACTATGTATGTATATAATATTACAATATATACATATATATATATATATACATATATGTATGTAGATATTGTAATATAATAAATACATGAATTACACACATTACCACTGCGAGTGTATTGTATGATACAAGATTCTTTTCTCACACTGCACATATATTTTC
>NW_020223613.1:0-3275 GCF_003070985.1 Temnothorax curvispinosus | reverse complement strand
GAGAGAGAGAGAGAGAGGGAGGTTGCTGCTAAAAAGTACGCTCCGCGATGCCGCAGTTTTTACCGCAGGCATTTCTCTACACCTCGGTTACTTGAACCGTGAAATTATCTCTGAAAAACGTGATAAACATGCAGAAATGCAGCTCGATAAAGGCTAATTAATTTATCAATTTACCATAGCAATATAATATATTATATTAAGGTAGAGCGGGGTTAAAAGTAACGCGGGGCAAAAGTAACAACTCAAATATCTATAGCTAGTTATAGCTATATAGATATATAGCTATAGCTATAAGATATAGCTTATAGTTATAGCTTGTTCAGCTTCATCCGTTAACCAACAGACGCATGCGCATCTATGCCTATAACTATAGATATTTGAGTTGTTACTTTCGCCCCGCGTTACTTTTGACCCCGCTCTACCCTACTATGTAGTAATTTACAATAATATACTTACTATTGACTTACTTAAGTCACTGGTGATACTCGCGTGATTACTTTCTATTATATGATTTCTATAAAGTATATACTTACGTGCATAGTTTTTCTCAAATAATTTTAATTATAAAATTAGAAAAATTTTTAAACATAGTTAACAGATAATTGTTCCACAGATTACATTGTTTAAATGAAGAGTGACGTTAATTTTATAATAGTTTCTGCGACTAACGTCCCTTTCCGTCGAAGCTTCTTCTGAAATCTCGATGCCTATACCGAACACGGATATTTGACGCACCGAAATTTCATCACGGTTTATTTTTCAACGGTTAAGGTGCATTCGGAGAAAAGTTTTTCCAGCTAATTTAAGTCGTTTACGACTTTGCTTACGTAAGGCACGTATATACATCTTGATAAAGTTTCAAGTTACTGGGTCGAGAAATGAAAGGAATAAAGCTACGTTTATATTAAATAGAACGTTCGCGTAAAACGCAACGAAGAGCGTGTACTATACGCGCGGTGGGCGGAGGCAGACACGCGATGTCGTGTGTCCTTGTGTGTTTGTACATGAACGAAATGAAGTTATTACTAATGTACTATCGATCAGTCGTCGGAAGACAGACGTGGCCGCATAATCTCGCGTCCATTCCCTTTTTTTTTCCTTCCCCGCGTCGGCCTTCCTTCCCCGCCGCCGCGCGCCTCCCTTCATCCACCCCCGCGCCATTTCGCGAATATGCCGTGCCGAAGCGCGCGCGGGCGAGCGTGAGCTTGCAATATTCGCGCGCGGTGAAAGAAAAGCGTTTCCGACATATTTCATGCGGCGAAGATAACGCTTACGGCCACCACGTGAAACGTGTCAGAAGGAACTATGAAGATTTATCGCGTGCGCCATCGGTGCTCCATGCCGCGGTCGCGCGCGCACGCGCCTGGATCGATAATTCCTTCCTCGTTTGCTTGCTCGCGGGGCTTGCGAGCTTGCAAGCGGCCGGCTATAACGCGATAAAGTCGTTAGCGCGCGCATTATCGCACGGGGACCAGAGCGTTTTCCAAGGCCATCGAAGCTACGTAAATAATATACGCGGGTTTTATGGATCGCGATGGCCCTCCCCCGATCTTGTCGCCCTCCTCCTCCCCCCGCCGATGGTCGTCGTCGAAGCGAGGACACGGATTTCTCGGCCGAGTCGCAGCCCTCTGACGTTTAACCCCTTGATGCGGGGTCATCAATTCACGCGGTTTGGAACGTTTATTTTTGTCGGTTCTGTTACTTTTTTGCATCTACCTTTGGACGAATGCCATCAAAAAGAGAATTAAATCGAACGATAAAGAGAAAAAGATATTTTGTTTTTTTATAATACGATGGGGTTTTGATTGTGCCCTTAGCTAATAGAAGCCCGTGATTAAGCATCAAGGATAACTTAATATGTTTATGTTCTATAATGCATTGCGCAAAGATATTATCCGCATCTAGCACATATACATTTTTCAGGATCTTTTCCATTGAATTAACTAATTGCAGTCGTCATTAATTAGCGGCAACCTTCTGTGGTGTCTTTGACCTCGGGATAACTAGTCGCGAGATAGTTCTACCGTTCCGTAATACGCTTTACCGAGAAGACGCACGGTCGGGATGACAGAAATTGATGCCTAACGAGGTGGCCGAAAGTAACGCATAATTTACATGGTCGCCGGGCCGCCGCGGCCTCTCGAGCGATAAAACTCAGGCACTTCTCTTTGTGGCGCGCGCTGGCCAGGCCGGGACTCTTGATTTCGTATGCGATCCGCGGGGGCCCGTCAAAACGCGCCGACTATGTCGCGGGGGCCTTCCTAATAAAACACGAAGAAGTCGGGGAGAGAGGGGAACCGCGCGTATGAGCCAGCCAGCCTCTTATGAGTAGCTTTTCGGAGCTGGAATTCCACGCGGGGCATTACAAAGGAGGCCGCATCTCCGGCCGTGGCTGCCGAGGCGGCGCGGTCGCTCAGCGACGACCGCGCTGCCATTTTGGTGAACCGCTTTATAATGCCAGAGGGATATACGCGTCTCGTGTCGCTGACACGCTCTCGAAACGATTGTCAAGCGTTTGGGTCGGGCTGGCTCGCTTCCTTATCTCGCAGCGGGAAATTACGGCTCGTCGCTCCGTAACCCGCGCGAAAGAAACGCGCTCGAAACGACAATGCGCAATGAGAAAGGAAAGTACGTTTATCAAGCTCTTTCGTGGATTTTCGTCATTTTTAACGGTTCGTGGAATGGCTCGGTCCTTTTTGATCTTGTCAATCGGGCGACGAATCTCAACGTTGACATGCAATATCGACATTCGTATTCCGGCATAATTATGCGAAGACCGGCGTGGTCGCCCCCATGTCAAATTGGTCCCGGGAAGTTCGGGAGTGGAGCCCGTTCAGATTCGAATCGGCCTCGATCAAAACACCGCGGACGGGCCGGACAAATTGTCGGATTTATAGATCGTTGATGGGGCGAACGTGGATCCGCTGAATCCACCCCGTTATCGTCAAAATCTCCGTAGCTTCCGAGAAGGAAGAAGGAGCGCGAGAGCGGGACAAAGAAGAGAGAACTAAATAAAAGAAACACAAGAGAGAACTCGTCGTACATACAAATATAAAATGTTCACGTTTCTTTCTCACTATTGCGGAATAATTCGCGAATAATGCTCTTCTGATCTTTCTAAAAAGAGAACAATGTATTAGATGATTGAGTTATGCAATATATAGGATCCAGTTTTACTGAAATTCTCGACTAGTTACAAAATTCTTAGAAAAATGAAATAAGATAAAATTTCGATAAATATAATATTTTCTATATATAACAATATCTATTTTACA
>NW_020223612.1:0-1642 GCF_003070985.1 Temnothorax curvispinosus | reverse complement strand
AACCCTTATGAAAAAAATTATTGAGAGCCAATAGTAACTACTGGACTTTCAATAGTAACTATTAGATTTGAATAGTACGTTAATAGTAACTTTTAACAGTTTACTACTGACGAAGAGTACACTTTTAGTGGCGTTGCTATACGATGAATAGTACTACTGATCCAATACTACTGATCCAATAGTTTCATAAACTGTAACTATTGATGGACTTACTACTGACAAATAATATACTTGCTCGGGGGGGTATCAATCGGTCCCCGGATTCGCGATTGGCCTGTATTAGGGTGGTTCGAAGGACCAGAGGAGCAATCCCCTCACGAATGCAAACGAAATTAAATACAAGTAAAGCGGGATAAATCAAGCGAAGCGACTCACCGTATCGCAGCCTGGCGCCCTCCTGGGGTGGTCTCTCGGCCGTTCTCGTCTGTCCTCTCAGGTGGCGAGTCCTCCTCGATAGCAAGCGGGAGGCGTGCAGGCAGACAAAGTAGCGAGCAAGCAAGCAAGCGAGCAGCAAGCAACACAAACGGGCAAGCAGGCACACGCCGTTATAACGAATTCTTCGAGCACTCGACTGTGGCTGATACTCCGTCTTAACTTGTCGGCGATTCTTACGGGAGTGTCTTATTTTGTCGGCGAGTCTTACGGGAGTCACCGCGTGCTCCGGAACTCTCTCGGCTCGCGCTCCTGGAAGTATGGCGCAAACGAGTACTATTGTCCCAATAATTGGGCCTGCCACCCGTGGGCGGGCAGCACGAGTCGGGTGAGTCGCGCGAGTATTGACACCTGTCGCGGTCCGCCAACGTTTCGCGCGAGTCTCAAACCGACGGTAATTTTACGATTATGAGCTTACTGACTAATATACAACGAGTATCAAACGCGAATCGACCATATCAATATTATATACATGCGACAAAACACTATATTACAATTATGCGCAAACGAGCGCCAACCAATACTATTGATCCAATAGTTTCATAAAATGTAACTACTGGTGTTACTATTGACAAATAATATACTATTGGCCCAATAGTTTCATAAACTCTGACTACTGATGGGGTTACTACTTATAAATGGTATATTTATTTGGAAAATACATTGTTGTAAAAATGTATAATTGCTGAATAATTCTGAACTCAATGGCAACCGTTCGTCGACAGTCTGGTAAATAGTTATTATTGGGGCTATATTTCAAGCCCATAATTGTTCAATAATAACTATTCACATCTAAATAGTAACTGCAGTCAATAGTTTTGCGAATACCCGAGTAGAAATTAACCTAGTTGATCTGATCCAAGACCTAAGCATTATTGATTAAATTAAGTTTTCTAACTCGTCACTGAGTAGTTGCTAGCTAATAATTCATATGTGATTGGTCATAACATATATAGACAAAAAAAATATATTTATCAATCGTAGCAGTGGTGCAGTACGTAAGATGAGCGACTCATAAGCCAGGGGTCTCAGGTTCAAATCCCACCAGGGGCACCGCACTAAAATATAAACAAATTTTTCAGGTATAATTTAAATTGTATTGTGATTATAAGATTTTCAGTAATAGAAAAAGTATTTGCATTCACTTCTTAAGAACAATAAAAAAGCCAAAAAAGTTAATAAATAAAAATTTTACTTTTTTATTTAGTGG
>NW_020223611.1:64529-89891 GCF_003070985.1 Temnothorax curvispinosus | reverse complement strand
AGAGATGCGAGTGTGGCTGTGAATGCGAAGATATTCATCATTTAAGGAGGCTCTTACCCGGCTGCTCTAATCAATGTAGCAACCGAAAAATTATCATTAATAATTGGTTATAAAATTATCGGAAAATTAAATAAAAAAATAAATGATGATTTTTACATAGTGTAAGAGTAAGTTATATGTTCTATTAGTGTAAATATTAAAATTTATACAATAAGTCAGTTGACTACGTCAGTGCTAAAGAGCAGAATAATAACATGCGCGTGTTACAACGTCGTCTGTAGCAGTCTGCAGCTAAAGTGAGGTGTAGCCGTGTAGCATTGTAGCGATTGATGCGATAAAGAGATGGAGCCAAAAGAAAGATATAACGTGAGAATGTTGAGAGGGAAAATGAAAGGAAAATTCTCGAAAATAAAGGTTGCAATATGTCAATGCGCGAGAGAATAATTATGCCGCTACCATACAGCGCAGAGAAAAGACATGTGCAAGTGAGGTTAGAAACTTCGCGCGATTTTGACACTCGGAAGATCATTCGCCTAACCTGTCGTACGTCATATTAAAACTACAATATCTTTTATAACTCATCGTCAACACCAAGTTTTCTTCTTATCATTAGAAAGATTATTATTTTAACTACAATTCCTTAGTTTTTTGTTTACCTGGCTCGCAAACTTGCCAAGAAAATACATCACTTCCGATAAAAATTTTAGTGTTTACCATATGCCCTGTGTTAAAAATGCGAATTTCAATACTGATATTTTTTAAATTTTTATCGTCAACTTATGCTAAAGTTTTGGGCATCGGTTCGTTGTGGTTCACTTTACAACATAATTTAATTTCATAAAGATCTGTCGTTTTATGATCGAGGTAAGAGCCTCCTTAATGTTGAGGTGTTGTAAATACGACGAGCGAATAAGAGCCACTTTGGACCTTGAACTGAGAGAGGCCGGTTTTACCGAAGAAATCGACATTTACCGTCTCATACAAACAAAAAACTGGGACATTTTGTATAAGATTTTCAAATTTGTCAGATCTACGGGCAAAGTTATATAACACTAGATACAAATAATTTTTTCAGTAGTATATAGTTTTTAATTATTCAGTCTTATGGATTAAGTGATTTAGTGTTAGAGCCACAAAATCTTTTAGGTTTAGATTATATGTGCCAATTTCCATGAGTGAATAAGGCACCTAACCGTCCTCACCCGAGGACACCATAGAAAAAACCCCCATTATAAATACGTATGTTTTATTTACAGAAAAAAAAAAATATGACGGATTGCAGTGCGGATTATTGTACGAACTCATCAAGCAAAGGCTTCCAAATGTGTAGATTTCCCACAAGAAGAGAAAAGAAGAAAACTGTGGATCGCTAATGTTAACCGTGCAGACTGGGTTCCTGGAGTGAGTTCGACATTGTGTTCAGTAAGTATGGTACAAACATAATATATTTATTTGACTTATGTCTATTTTTACCAATATAGATTAATTTTAATCACGGTTTAATCTTTTTCTAGTTCTTAAAATTAGAGAAAGATAAAAGGTAAGTTAAGCCAAAGTCAAAGTTAATCTGCATTGGTAGAAATGGATATTAATGATAAGAAAAAGTTTTAAAATAAATTTTGCTTATTTAAAAGTTAATGTTCTTTGCATTTTTTAAAAAAGATCACTATAAGTATTAATTACTACTTATCATTTTTACTATTAACTATTACTTATTATTTTTAAGGACTAAATAGAATTAACAAAAGTAACAAAGTTTTAATACACAAAAATAATCTATATTTTATTGTTATTTCTTATTTTTCTAATTAAATTGCTCAATTTTTTTTCAGATTCATTTCTCAGATGAGATGTGGGAAAAAACACGGGGAGGTAAACGCCGCTTGAAATCTACAGCAGTTCCAACTATTTTTGGTGATCGTCTGATACCAGTAAATACATCTGAAGAAGATGATAAATCAAGGAATATTCCTGCTCATGAAAATTTTAATGAAACATCCGCAAGAGGCACAGGAAGAAATACCCGTAAATAATGGTAAGATCTTATTACATTACAGTAGTACATTTATTAGTGGTAATATAAAAATAATTAAACTGATCTGTTCCAATTTGAAACAGGTAAAAACGTGGATTATTCCCGCGGAATTTGATCACGCCGAGGCGGAGTCGAGGCACTTGATTTACGAAGCGGACACCGATGCGGATCACAAGCTGACGAAGAACGAGATTTTGGAGAAATACGACATCTTTGTCGGATCTCAGGCGACGGACTTCGGAGAGGCATTAGCGAGGCACGATGAGTTTTAACGAGGTGCAATCTCATAAGAAAAAGAAATTACTAACGAACAAATTACTTATAATACTTAAAGCTATTTAAGATCTAGTTTATCTACGAAAAAGAATATTTATCTACTTGCGCGCCTTAATAAATAGATGTGTTATATATCAGTGGGTATTCACATAATTGATACAGTAGATAGAAGGAATGCATGAAATGCTATAACTGCCAAAAATTGTGACTGAAGGATATAATATCGAAGTGTGTGCCTGTAAATCTAAAAACAACTCTATGCCCTGCAACTCAACAGTAAGAAATACACATTCACTGTTAATTATTCCTGTAGCTACAGTCGTTTCGCTGTTTATGTATAAAATTTTTGAAATTCCCTGACACTTTCGGCTTATTCTATTTCTTCGATATGAATAATTGTACAAATTATGTATATTTGATATTTATTACAATTTATGTGTGCAACTATTAATCAAGCGTATATCTTTTTACAATTTTGTAGAACGCGCAATATGTATTTAAATTACATACAGAGACCATTGCAGTAAATCATGTAATATATAATGCAATTAAATAAATAAATACTCATGTATATGAAAATATGAGGAGAGAAAAAGATAATATAAACTCTGAAATAACAATAACATATATAGGTACGTAACAAAATTGACTAATTGTAAGAATAATTCAATGTTATATTCAATTCAAAATATAATATGTTTCTTCAGAAGAGAAATATTTCATCATTTCACATATTCAAAGAATGTTCGACCTTAATATATACATATTATTACGTATGGAAGTATTACAAATTAGAATTTCGTACATCATCTTACATTTCAAAGGAAAAAAAAAGTTCATTAACGAAGGATACGATAAAGTTACGTATGGCATTCTAGTTGCGTAGAAAATTAGGACTTATTCGCACATCTGAAGCAACGAATAAATTGTAATGTCTTTCTTGCCGTGATTGGCATCATATACTGATTTGATAACTTCCTTGTCAATATTTGGAAACATTTCTGCGATCTGCAGAAATGTTGTTAAATGTTGTTATCATCACTTGTTTTGACAGTTTGTGTATCAATAGGTTAAGTTATTACTATAATGTAATAGGAATTGTACAATTAAGCTAAATAACACGCGCGTAGCGCGCGTCGATCATGTCTAATTATATAAAATATACACATTTGCATCGAAACACGTTTGAATTTTGCCGCTGAACATACCACTTCCGGTTTTGAGACAAATGGCGACGGTTAGTCCAATCCCTTCCTGGGGCCGTATTCTGTTCCGCTAAAATCCGCTTACCGACAATTGTCGGTGTCGTTGCGCAGCTTTTACACGATATGAAAAACCTGCGCAACGACACTTATCGAACCGACAGTTGTCGGTAGGCAGGAACGGAATACGGGCCCAGGGCCCGTCGATAAGTGTCGTTGCGCAGGTTTTTCATATCGTGTAAAGCTGCGCAACGACACCGACAATTGTCGGTAAGGCCCGGTCTACAATGGATGTCGGAAGTCGGAGTCGTAAGAAATTGACCAATCACAGTTCATTATTCTTCGACCGCAAGGAGAATAATAGATTGTGATTGGTCAATTTCTTACGACTCCGACTTACGACATCCATTGTAGACCGGGCCTAAGCGGATTTTAGCGGAACAGAATATGGCTGCGTTCGGAAACGTCACCCGAGTGCACACGAGTATACTCCCTTCTCTTTCTATCTCAGCGAGTTAGAAGGAGAAGGGAGTATACCCGTGTATACCCAGGTGACGTTTCTGAACGCAGCCCTGGAGGATCCCTGGAGGATCCCTAGCGGTGACAGCTGACAGCGCAGCAGCGCCGCGCGGCTGCATATGTGCCTACGTGGTCTCCGGAGTTTATGTCAATCGTGTCAAGTCAAGTTTGGTCAAGTTGTATGTCGATCGTGCAATCGCGGCCAAGAGGCTCATGCCCTAGTCGTAGTCACTAGCCAGTTGTAGCTGCGTGAATCTTGAGTACACGAACGAGAATCGTTGGACACGTGCGACTTACGAGCGTCCGCAGCAGCCTGTCTAATGTAATCGACGGCGACTGGACGAAAGGGGTGATTTCGATGGACCGCCTGTCCGCTATCATTATCGTCACCGACGATCGACGTGACGAAGCATACCAATTCGATCATCGTTCGACGGCTGAACACCGTGGCGCTTAGCCTCTCGGTAGTGAGTCGTCATGCTCCCGGTTTCAGAGACCGTGCCAATTTAGGGAGACTCGAGTAACAGTGGCGATGTCAGCGATGGCGAACACCGCTGCCGCCGCCGTCGGCGGCAACCCGGAGAACGCCTCCAAGTTCTTGGAGGCCCTGCAGTCGGACCTCAAGGTACTCGCCTCAGAAACCAAGAAGAAGTACCCGCAAATCAAGGAAGTACGTAGCCACGTAGCCATGAGACTGTCATGTGTCTTATCTTAAATCAGTTGGACCTTGAAACCAAAAGTTTAGTTTCGGTCTTGATTTGGTTTCTCATTGAAGTTTAAACTAAAACTTGAAACTTAAAGATCTATAACAATCTATATATATTCTTCATATAGAATATTAGTATATTCTATGTGGAGTTGTATATTGTAAGTTTAGAAGCTGACAGAGGTGTGTGTATGTGTATTCGAGTTATATTGAAAGATATAGAATGTAATAGCTTATGCTATTGTTTATTATAGTAACAATAATGAATTAAAATAATTTATACTGAAGATAGCATATTGCTGCTTGAACATAGTAGCTGTCATGGCTTGTATCTGTTACAGTCATGCGAGGAAGGAATCGCTAAGTTGAGAACAGCCTCAAGTAACCCAGGGACACCAATATATTATATTGTAAATCAAATACTTTATCCTCTAGTTCAAGGGTGTGAGAGTAAAGACATAAAAATCATCAAGGTATCAGAGAAGCTATACTTTATATCTTTAATTTAAAAAAATTAGATCTTATATATCTTATATATTAATGTTATTATACAAGTTTTTACTGTTTTCCAGTTTTGCCTGGGCATGATGCAGAGGTTAATAACGCAGCAAGCGGTAGATCAGAAAGGTGCTCGATATATTACCGATACTTTGTGGTTGTTGATGGAATCAGGTACGGAGGAAGTTAAAGTTTTGCAGACTGTAACGCTGTTGCTTACAAGTAATGCCGTGGTGCATGGAGATACCTTGGCGAGAGTAAGGATCCATTTATGTATCCTTTTATCTCTTTTTATCAATATCTTTTTATCTCTGTTCAATAACATCCTTGATATTTTATTTAAAATTATGTCTTTTCAGAACTTGGTGCTTTGTTTTCGGTTACATTTTACAAAAGACTGTACAACGATAAACACAGCTGGTGCTACTGTAAGGCAATTAGTGTCTTTGGTGTTTGAAAGAGTAGTTGCCGAGGATGAGCTGAATCCTGATCAGCCAGAGTCTGATGAGGTGAATTTAGAGGAACTAAAAATTCCAACAAATCAAGCGCCTAAAGGTCTCGGCCCTTGCGCTGCAGATGCATATTTGATGTTTCAGGTGTTTTTTTATTTACGTAATGCTTATGTAATTATGTAAATCTATACATAGAATATAATATTATGGTTTATTATTTTGTGTATTTGATTTTAGGATCTAATACAATTGGTGAATGCCGATCAACCATACTGGCTAATAGGCATTACTGAAATGACTAGAACTTTCGGTTTGGAACTGCTAGAATCGGTTTTAACAAACTTTTCATCGGTCTTTTTTAAGGTAAAGATCTGAGAGATTTGTATTTTTAAGAGATAGGAAAATTATTTTAACAAGATCTTTCATATAGTTATGTAAGATTATATATTATAAAAATATAATTTTTTTAGCACTCAGAGTTTAGCTTCTTACTGAAGGAGAGAGTGTGTGCACTTGTGATAAAACTGTTTTCGCCTAACATCAAGTATCGTAATTCAGTACCAGCATCTTTGCAACAAGCTACACCTTTAGATAAACCTTACTTTCCTATTAGTATGAGGCTGTTGCGAGTTGTATCGATTTTGATACAGAAATATCATTCTTTATTGGTAAATATTTCTGAATCTACACATAATGATGTATTTATTGTAAGCATAAGTTAAAGTCACATTCCGATGCTTTAGGTGACAGAATGTGAAATATTCTTATCCTTAATCGTGAAGTTTCTGGATCCTGACAAACCTACCTGGCAAAGAGCTTTAGCGTTGGAAGTTTTGCACAAAATGACAGTTCAAGCAGATTTGCTGACAAACTTCTGTGAATGTTATGACTTGAAGCCACACGCTACAAATATTTTTCAAGATATTGTTAATAGCTTAGGCGCATATGTACATAGCCTCTTTGTAAATCCACAAATGATGAGTCAGACAGGTACAGATGTATTACATCACCGCGATAAACGGCTGAAAATTAACACGGCGCGAGACACTACTATGTTTCTTGATAATATTATTTGCTGTATTTTTAATAGTTCCGTTTATTTCAAAGTCTTTTTGCATGCATAATGTTCAATCCTCCACATTTTTATTACTATTCGAAGTATGTGTATATTCTTCTGGGATGCTATATGACAATTCTTTGTTTTTAACAGCAGCAAGTACAACTATGCCTCAAAACACAGGTTCACCATTATTCACAGGAATGCCTATCGGGCCTGGCGTATCGCCTCAACCCGGTTTTTATTCACGCGGTATTTGGTTACCAGTAGTGGCAACATTTACAAGTGGACAAGCTAAGCCAACTTAGTAAGGCAATTTATGATGATATTACATTTTCTTGATAACGATGACAGCATTAAAGATTGATGATAACGCACAGTTATCTTTCACAGCTTGGAAATGTTGGATAAAGTCGAACCGCCGCAAATACCGATCGGTTATGGAATCAGTATAGCTTATGCATGCTTGTTAGACATTATAAGATCGATCGCATTGGCTATAAATGGGTCGAAAGATGATAATGGCGAAACTCAGATTTATCAGCCCAGCGAATCCGAACGAAAACTTCATGTACAATTGATAAACTCTAGTTGGTGCGGTTTATTGGCAGCTCTCAGCCCATTAATAGATGCCAGGTAGCAGTCTTGCATAAATTATTACTATTTTATATAATATGCGAAAAATATGAGGGTACAAATGCATCTGTAAATTTGCAGCACGGACGAATCGGCAACAGAAAATGTTTTAAAAGCAATTCAAACCTTCGCGTCTCTTTGTGGTCAATTGGACTTGCAAGCACCACGCGATGCCTTTATTACTGCGATATGTAAAGCATCTCTACCGCCTAATTACGCCTTGACTGTACTGTACAATGCACCTCAAGGCATACCAACCGCGAGGCAGCAGGACTCGATTCAATACAACTTGACAATGGGTGAACCCGATTATAGGCAACAAGTAGTGGCCGTTGGCACGCCACTACCAACGGCATCGTTACCAATTGGTAGGATAATAATTCGCTTATGCGATCAGTTATGTACATCTCGCTATTATTCGATTAAATCACATTAATTACATTCAGGTGCTCATCAAGGTCCCGTCATGTTGACCGCAAAAAATCTGCAATGCATGCGTGCGCTGTTGTCGTTGGCCCATTGTCACGGTAGCATACTCGGTAGCGCATGGCACTTGGTACTTACTACTCTTCAACATCTCGTTTGGATACTTGGTCTGAAACCTTCTACCGGCGGATCGTTGAAAGCTGGAAGAACCGCAGCTGATCCGAACGCCGTGTTGACGAACGCGGTTATGGCGGATTTACCTGTACTCAGCGCTATGCTCAGTAGATTATTCGAGAGTAGTCAGCATCTTGATGATGTCGCTCTACATCATTTGATAGATGCCCTGTGCAAACTGAGCCACGAGGCTATGGAGCTGGCGTATTCTAATCGTGAACCTTCCCTGTTTGCCGTTGCTAAACTTTTAGAAACAGGCCTAGTCAACTTACCACGTGTGGAAGTACTTTGGAGACCATTAACAAACCATTTATTAGAAGTTTGTCAACATCCGCACATTCGTATGAGAGAATGGGGCGTGGAAGCGATTACGTATCTCGTCAAGATGGCTCTTCAGCATAAATACCCGCAGCCACTTCGCGACAATCAGAAATTGCAAACGCTATTGCTAGGGCCATTGTCCGAGTTATCGTCCGTGCGTCACGGAGACGTTAGACAGCGACAGCTAGAATGTGTTTTGCAAGTGCTTCACGGTGCTGGGGAGACACTGTATCATGGCTGGCCTTTAGTGCTCGGTATTATAGGAGCGGTTTCCGATCATCATGGGGAGACTTTAGTACGCATAGCTTTCCAATGTTTACAGTTAGTTGTAACTGACTTTCTACCGGTAATGCCTTGGCGATGTCTTCCGCTGTGCGTCGATACAGCTGCTAAATTTGGATCGCAGACACAAGAACTGAACATCTCGCTCACAGCTGTCGGTCTAATGTGGAACATAAGCGACTATTTCTATCAGAACCAAGAAAAATTGTGCGTTTGCTTGCGCGGGGATTCGTCATCAGTATTCCCCGACTTTCCTGGTACAACGAACATGCCACCATTCGATAAACTCTGGATGTGTCTCTACGCAAGACTGGGAGATCTATGCGTCGATTCGCGACCGGCTGTACGCAAATCGGCAAGTCAAACCCTATTCTCCACCATATCCGCACACGGTAGTCTCTTGCATCAACCGACGTGGCAGGCTGTGCTCTGGCAAGTATTGTTTCCACTGCTAGATAAAGTGAGAAGCTTGTCGAACTCAGCTAGCAGCGAAAAGGTCGACACAAGTGGAAACATACTTATTCATCATAGCAGAAATACAGCGCAAAAGCAATGGGCAGAAACGCAGGTTTTAACGTTAAGTGGCGTAGCCAGGGTATTTAATACGAAACGTCAATTGTTGCAAATGTTGGGGGACTTTCCCCGAGCATGGTCATTGCTTCTCGAATTCATCGAGAATTCGGCGCTCAGTAAAAACAACGAGGTATCGTTAGCGGCACTGAAATCATTCCAAGAGATCCTCTTTCAGCCGAAGGGAAGCGACAGTATTGAGGTGATTCAGTCGAACGACTCGGAAGGCTTATGGACGGTAACGTGGCGCGTGTGGCTCAATATTGGAATGGAGAGCACCGCGCCTCCGCAGGAAGGCGACACGGAGCCTTACGTGCCGTCCCAGGCATTCCTAACTGCGCTGATGCATATATTCCCAGGTGTTTTTCAGCACATTAGGAACAGGTTCACCGGACCCGATCTGCAAAAATTATGTATCGTCCTGAAGAATGCGGTGGCCGTTCCGGTGCACGGCGAATCAACGCCGTACATCTTGCCGTCGGTGCCCGACGTAGTTCTCACTCACTTGCAAGACGAGGTGCTGCATTCTACGGAGCTCCTGCAAAAGGAAGCGTTAAACGGCCCGGAGAATTTGCGCATGATGATCGTACTGATATTCCTTCAGTTGCTGAGCTTCTCAAAGCTGGCGTGCGAAGCCCCGACCTACGGTAAAATACCCACGAAGCACATCTCCCAGGTCAGGGGTGCGTCCGCTGACTGGGTCACGATGAATTACGTTCCGTTTGGCGAGAAAGCTCTGTCGATGGTCGTGAGCCTGTACCAGAAGACTGCGCACGAGATGGCCGTGATCGACGGTCAGGTGTTGAAGCATATCGTGGAAGCGCTGCACGTGCCACTAGCCATGAAATACGCGTGCCCATCCGCGACCACGTGGAAACTGGCCGTGACTAGTCTCTTAGCCGTCCTGCACACCGGGCTGCCGCTTGCCAGAAAATATCCCGAGCAGTTCCAGAGCATGTGGCTCGAGCTCGCGAGCACGCTAGACGATTTCTTGTTCCCTAAAAGGTAAACTGTCACCTCTCTGATGAATCTATGAGGTCTCTGACGGATTCTTTATCTTATTTACTTCGAAAGCATGGTAAGAAGTGGAATTTTGCTCGGTCAATTGCAGTGTACTGAATGTAGAACGGGGTGTAGAGGAGATCCAGGCTGACGAGGCGGTAGATTGCCAAGTTATGGAGTTACTGAGGGACGAAGTGTTACCACATTCTCAGCACATACCTCATCAATTTATACTGAGAGTCGTTATGCTTTTAAATAAAGGTTCCATACATTCGGCTACCACAGCAAATATCGGTACGTATAATATCTAAACTCTGTTTACGAAAACTGCTCATGAATTGAATATTTTTCCAATGAAAAGGGATGCTGTTTTCTTCCACAGAGAATGGAGCTGAGACAAAGTTACGGGAAGAATTCGCGAAAACTTGCTTCGAGACTTTGTTGCAATTTTCTCTATTAGACGGACTGAACAACGACACGGAAAATAGTCCTAAAAATAGTTCGGAAAGTGACGAGGGTGGAATCGCCGGGCGTTTGGCAGTTACAGCCCTTCTGCACAGATTTCAAGAAGTTCTACGGCGATACATTGAAAGCGAGAGACGCAGTGGAAAGTGCCCTTTGCCTAGGTAATAGTACCGAAGCCTTCTGACAAACTGGAAATTTTAATTTTATTTTAGCGGATTTTTCATTTTGATGAATATTTTATATTTAAAATGCAGGTTATTTTAAGTATTTATTATAGAAACCTTTTCTAGGTACAGATTGTCGGAGATATCGTTTGTTCTGAAAGCCGTTGCCACTCTTGTAGTATCGCTCAAAAAAGCGCCTCCCAATAAAGGTGCGTTTTTATTTCCCATTTATTTTGTATGAAGTAACATCGTTATATGTACTTAATAAACGATTGTTTACATATTAGTTGAAAGATCGGTATGGGAGCAGCTGATTGGATTATACCCATGTTTAGTGGAATGCACGATCGCGACTACTTCTGGTCAAGTATCTAGGTCCCTGCGGGAAGCTCTGTTACAATATCACGATTTATTGCGGGCGCCAGTTCACAGCACGCCAACCCCGAATGGCGTTTGACCAATACATTCTTTTCTTTTCATCGAGAGCGCGGATTTGCACTAATAGTTAAAATACAGGGTGAGTAATTTGCTTGTATAACGTTCTGAACGCGTGATGAAATAAATAACGATTTTCTGATTTCGTATAGAAAAAAATGAGTTTACCGCATAATTACGCTCCAATGGTAGAACAAATATCATGTTAAGTCTTTTGTTGTAAGCGTGATTTTAGTAGTCACGAAGTAATCTTCTAGATCGCTGCAATTTATTCCGCTCATCTGTCGATATACATATTATTTTTACGACGTTGCAGTACAATAATCAAAATGCGAATAGAGTTTTGTAGATTGACGCTCTTATCATGTGAATTTTATATAAATTTGCGTAATTTTTGCCGTTTTCGACTTCGTGATCATGTCAGGGAGAATAACGAAGAAGAGATCTCTTTACGAAGATCTATTAACTAGCTAGCGCAGTAGCAATGCAAGGAATTTACATTGCAAGATTATTATACCGATTAAATTAAATTCGAGATAGTTATTAATGACAAATTAGAAAGTGTTTGAAGTACATGAAATTGTGAAAGAGAATTTATTAACTAATAAATATTCTCCAGAGAGTGTAGAAATTATGTGTTCTAATAGCGCAATCGTAGTTTGTTATTTCTATTCCGAGTATAGGACAGGAGGAAACGCTGTATATAGCGAGGAATGTACAAGTCAGCTTTTTTAATCGATGTTGTAAATATTAATATGATATATATGTACACTGAGATGCACATGCGAGGTGATTTTATAAATAACATAAGAATTTTATCATTTACTATTCTTACAAATTACGCGGCGTCGTAAATTATATTATCAAAATGTAAATATAAATCTATATGCAGATTAAATAAAGCTCTTTATGAGCAGCTATTATTTATGCGTTTCCGTTTCAGATTCCACAATATCCTTGTAAATCATAAATGTTCCTATCTTAAATACTTAGAAAAATTAAATTAAATCGAATATTAACAGGGTATATAATTGTTTTATCTGAAAAATAACATAATGTATAATGCAATATGATAAATGTCTATTGAATAATGCAAGAGTTATTAGTCTATTAGTGTAGAATTTATTTCAATTTTGTGAATCATTTAGTTGGATGTTCAAAAAGTTCTTAGAAAATAGAGTACTAAAAATTACTTTGTAAAATTCCATGCTCAGTGTTAAATTGAAGATTGCCAGAAAAAAGAAAATGTAAAATTTTATTTCTTGAGAGACATATATTTATAAATAAAATATAATCCAGAGTACACGTACGTATGAGAACGTTCATTATAATATGTAGCATACATATACAGAGTCTGTCAGCATTACGCTTTTTCTTCATATTGATTAGAGATTAAATTAAGCTTAAATGAAAGCTTCAATAATATGATATTACTGATAATTTCTAAATTACCATATGAGCAGAAAATTTGGGCTATGCAAATTTTATCATTTTTAAAATTTCGGTGGATCTTACTGCAGTAAAATTTCAAATCATTAATTAACAAGAGTATTTTGATAATTAAGATGTAAAAATCATAACAATTTTTGTTAAAATTGACTCAATTTTTATAATGTTATGAATTGGTAGACAGAAGTTGACAGAAAATGCGCAATATATCTATATATTTAAATTAGGTGGTATTGTCTATACGTGTAATAGTTGCTTTAACTAGTTCCTTTAATTTCTTTAAGTGTAATTTTTTACATGTATACACTTCGATTTACAACAATTAATTCTAGTCATCAATTTATATAACGTATTCTTAATAGCGAGAGCCAGCTTATGTAGCAATAAGCATTTAACGATTTTACATAATTGCTTAATTGGTATTTTGTATGCTGTAAAATTAAGAAAATTCAATAACGAAACAACCACGAAGTCTTTGAGGATATACTTAGATCTATAGTATTCTATACTTTAACAGAACTAAACTATTGCTTAAGGGTCGGCAGGAGACACGGTGGAGATCTCTGTCGGGTTGGCTTAGCTGCGACTCGCTGCGAGTCCGTATTTTATTTATTATAAATTTTTAAGAGCAAAAATGCAAAATCGGGCTCTGTAGCTGACTGCATTATTATATAAAGAGTATATATAAAAAAATTCACGAATCCGTAATTCGTAATAACAAGATTTCTCATAAAATAAGTTACATAGATTCGTGAATTTTTTTTTATATACTCTTTATATAATAATGCAGTCAGCTACAGAGCCCGATTTTGCATTTTTGCTCTTAAAAATTTATAATAAATAAAATACGGAATAAAGTGCAGTTTAACGTGCACTTAGTGCATAAAGTGCACCTGAGTGTACCTGAGTTTGCCTGGGTCTCCTGCCGACCCTTAATCTACAAAGTAAATTTAATGCCTGCGTTATATGACGCGTTCACGCGTAAGCATTGTCATCAATAGATATAATATAATACATTTCTCTACTTAATACACATTTTGTGTATCAACACAGTTATATACTTATTTTTTAAATTAAATTTTTGTGCATACATAAATGTCGCAATAATTTATCTAGAAAGATGCGCACACAAATAATTATGTATACATTATATCAAAATATGTAGAAAGAATAATTATAGTAGATCTCGATACATTTTTATTTATTTCAAAATATCTCACGCGTATATTATAAATAAAATACTGTCCTATTACAAAGAAGCGGGGCGCAAATTAAATCTTAAAGTTAAAAATAGCAGTATATGCTCGATAGATATGTTGAAGTGTTGGAACAAGCAAGTGATGTACATTTACCGTAAATATGTTATTCGGTTTCTTTGTTGATTTTTTTTCCTTTCTTTGCCTTAATTCTAAGAACTTTTAATATTAAATATATTTTACCGTTAATTATTGTCTGTCATTTTAACTTGAAATTTTCTATAATTATTAATAGACATAATTTATACCATTATACCATTAATATATTAAGGTTTTCTATATCAAGTACGGTGATAAAGGTATAGTCTCATTAATTTATTGTGTAGATGCACGAGAATCATGTGCATGCTAACGATATATATCTATATGTGTGTGTATATATATATGTACATATATACAGGGTAAAGCATTTAAATTGAGACACTTGGTTATCTTGAAAAGAAAATATTTAAGAAAAAATGTTTTAGGCGAAAATTGTATTGTCTAAAGGGGGAAATAATGGTAAAATCAATTTTCTTAAATGCTTTCTTTTCAAGATATTCAAGTGTCTCAATTTAAATGCCTCACTCTGTATATATACACACATATACATATACATACATATGTATAGGAGTAGTATATATGTATAAGAGCGACACTTATATATCTTAAATAATATGCAAGTCTTTCATTTCAATTACAGAATGCAACGTACTTAAGATTATATTTCTCTCTCCTGTTTTAAAATATCACTTATGATTAATTTATTGTCATTATATATTTGGCAATTTTTACTATCTAATAATAAAATATAGGTAAGCACACTGTGTGAGGTTTCAAGAGTTCAGAGAGGAAAGTATTCGAGCCGCTGCACATGCTCTTTTATATATCACTTTAATGCTGTTCCTTTTATAATGAATGAGTACATTATTAATATCCATGTTATTAGAGAAGTTACATGTGGTATCGGTATAGATAAATGCGATTGGTAACATTGTATAATAGGTTTTTCTCTTCCTCGTAGAAGGAAGATAATGGGGGGTTGACAATTACTTCAAATCGATCCATTAATATTTGTATAAATACGCTTAATATCTTTACTCTTTAATAAAGTTTGCAGCTTGCTCGAATCTTGATCTCGAGATTGTTCGACCAGTCTCTAGTTTGTAATATTAGGCACTGGGTCTCAATTAAGAACCTCAGCCTTAACGACAGTATTTTAAAACAATCTATGATATATTGTAAGTAACAGCCTTTCTTGAAGAAGCCTTTCTTGTGTGAAGTCTATCTCACGACGAACAAGATGTCGCGCGAAGAGTCAGTTCGAGAGCTCACGTGTTTGTCAATTGGATAATTTGTAATTTCTTCAATAATCGTGACATTCGTACGACAGTTGAATAAAAAATTAATTAAATTGTTTTAATTACAATAAAATCTTAATCTATATAATGATTTACGGAGTATAAAGAAACAAGAATTAAATGTTTGACTTTCAGTTCTAAAGATTTCATTCAAAAGCAATGATTTGCGAAAATTGACGAGCTTTCGGTTTAACTGTGTCAATTGTAACCGGCGAGAATAAATATGAAATATCCTATCAAAGGTATACAACTGTAATAGATCTTTATTTTGCCGAAATAAAAGATAAAAACGCCGAAATGAAAAAGGATCTTTTTGCAAGAATATTATATCTTTAGCTACATATCGGTAGCTTTTGTTACTATATGTTTTAACAATCGTATCAAATTAAGTTTTTATAAGAAATCAAATATTTATTTTAACAACGTCAATTGGATTTTATTTTTTAGAAGTTTTTAATCTCTTGTCTTAACTTGTCACTCGCTTTGCTACTCGAATTAATAACATCATTAATTAATTTCTGCTAAGACGTAATGAAATATAAATTATCTGCACATCTATTACAGCCGTGACAACGGATATAGCCATAAATATTCGCACGTAACATATCTTAATATGATAAACAATAAAAACGCTAATATCTTGTGTTGATTAGTGTTTATTAAAATTCATCAAAAATTTTAAGAGAAACTGGGGATCAAAGGGTGTATCATGTGATATGTTTGTGCATTTGTGTTCGTGTGTGTAGGTAATAATATATATGTGTACATAGATATGTAGTATTTAAATATACAAGTATAAAGTTTTCCCGGTCAGAGCGCGGGCCTTCAATTAAATATCAAATTATATGTATAATAGTTATATCTTATATCCAGCTTTTTTTCGCATTTATGTCTTTTGTATGAACTACAAAAGCTGAAAGTGATTATTACTCAGCATGAGAGCTACGGAGTAAGCCACACAAATAGTCGTCCTACGCAGTTTCAATTTTTTTAAAAATAGGATTACAAGAAACTTTTACATTTATTGTCATTAAGATGATCATTTTTTAACCCTTAATTGTTTGTTCAACATTCGTTATTACAGTGCTGCATTTCTTGCCTAGGAGATGACAAAATTGCAAATTTACTAAACATTTTAAATTTTATAGGTAAAATATTGAAAGACGTACAATTTATATTGTCCTCATTACGTTGCCCTTCTATTCTTCCATGCATTATGCATGCATGCGAACATTATTTAAACATTTAAGGGTCAAGATGTAACATTGCTTGCACGTACAACTAGCATCAATTATACCCGCAAAAAGCCTTTGTCTTATTCTCGTTTTATAAGACATCAGAAATAATCTTTTTCCTCGTTTTTTTCCTTTTTTCTTTCACTACAATTTATATAATCATGTATCCGTATTAAGAACACAGAAGTATTGTACGCACAAACCTTTTCTTAAGAATAATTATTGTCTTTTGTTTCCAATATACATCGGCACAATATAATACTCATCTTGATGGATTATCGAAGAATATACTAGAGCTTTACATTAAGTTAATGTACAATGTCAAAATTTGTTACATATAAGTCTTACTAGTTTATTGTCCAAGTACCGTTTTTTTAAAATATATTTAGAAAGAAGCGGGGATGCGATCATTTTATTTGGCACAGCTGCAAACATTTACATGCAAACATCCCCGAGAATATTTCGCCGTATTTAAATCGAGTATCGAACCATGCAACGAATATCTCTCTTTCACAATACAACGAACTAATAAAAATAAAACGCATATTTTACAAAATTAAACTAGAATAATCGTAGAATGATAAATAATATAATTTTACATTATATTTATGTAAATTATTTGAATAATAAATATTTAACGTAGAAACAATATTAACAAATCAAAATATAATACAACAACTTATTATATAATTAAACTGATCTTAGACGGAACGATTGCTATCACGTGCGCCACAGTTTTTCACTTAACAACATCAAATGTCCGATGTTCTCCAAGTGACGTTTTCTTTCCTGAATAGTATTAAAAATCTGCACGTGGAAGCTGTATAAATGATTCAGTCAATGCAACTGCGCGTTGAATCGCATTGCGTTTTCGAGTTTTTTCGCAATGTACTCGACGGGTGATTTTCTGGCGTCTACGGCATACTTTTGAAATCCGATTTAAGGTAGGCGTCTCGCTACGTGCTAGTCATGTGACTCTTTGTAGGTTTTCACGTTCAGAAATATATTTCAGGCAATTTTTGCTAAGGGAAAAATAATTTTATGAATTATGGTGTAAAATTTCATACGTGACAAAGTATATGTTACTTTTTCCAAATTATGTGATTTTTCTCATTTGACTCCGTTTTGATCAGCTGATCATGCGAGTCGTCGAGAAAGGTTATCATCTTCTTTTTGATTGAATTTTGACAATTATTGAGAAAGGGTTTCAAAACGCATGACAGGGGTGTCAATCACTATCCAATTCGGCTAAGAAAGACGAGCCCCATAACCTGCAACTACAGTGATTAGCCAGCGGCGTTGCCAAGTCTTCCCAACCTCACCTCGACCAAAAAATGTCTGCTCGATTACCGCATTTTCACTAAAATAAACTAAAAAATTAGCAGCGAAATATCTCCGGTAACCTATATATTTTATGGTTGCATCGGATTCTTCGAAATCTAATGTACAAAAAGCAATGTTTTTTTCTCACTTCATCTAATCGAAAAATACGAAAATATGTGATTGAAACCGTGATAGAGCCTTCTTTTCTGTATGAAGTAATGCAAAATTTGTGATTTTCGAGATCGATTTTCTAGAGTAAATAGTCGGTAAGGAGCCACAGAAAAAATCGACTGCAAAGCTGATCATATAATTTGATATAAAAACCGAAATCGAAAACTTTATCTAATACATGCCCTGACGAGACGACTACCTTAATATTTCAAACAAACTGCGCCTCACTTAACAAAAGATATAAAAAGATTATTATTAAAAAAAAAAAAACAAAAAAAAAACAACGGCGAATAGTTCACTTTTCTGTGAAATTAAACTTATTGAGGTATTTTATTTGAAATAACTGAACAAATTTCTATCATTTTCGACCTATACAAGCCGGATTTTAAGAGAGAGAGAGAGAGAGAGAGAGAGAGAGAGAGAGAGAGAGAGAGAGAGAGAGATTGCAATTTTAGGTTTTATACTGCAAACAAAATTCGTAGCTTTTAGGGGAAGTTTGCTTTTTCTGAGTTTCTCCGATCAAACAATTGTTGTATGTTTTAGGAAATCTACTGTAATATTCATCTTTTTTCCTCTCTGATGTTTGATACCTTACAAATTTTAAACGCGGAGAAACTTAAAATCGACGAAAACATGCCGTTTTATGTCAAATTACTCGTTTTGATGCCGTTGCGAAACATCGAACTGCACAAATATATGAAAGAAACGCATGCACATCGTCAATGATTTGACCCGATATGTAAATAAAATTTATTTCATGCATCTAATATTTAATTTCATATTTAATGCTATTTGCGTTATAGAGATATGCATGCGATATTCAGATGTATTTAGGAAATATAACTTTTTGAAGCTTTCAACTCAATAGAGATTACATTCAATCCGTTTCTGATACACATTTCCTTTCCTAGAATTCATATTTAGGATTAAAACTCTCGATGCGGAAGAGGACCGCCCTTTTCGCAACTGGATGTCGAAAGGATTTCTCGACATTGGCCGATATTGGATTGAAATTTCTGATTTGCACTTACGTATCGTTGACACAAAGATTTAAAGGTTCGCGCGAAGATACAGGTGCTACAGGTTCTTCAAAATGCGCGCGATCTTCGAGATGAGTGTCGTCGCTTATTTTCTTGCAGTCGCAGCTTCGGTGATGACAGCTGCAACCGGCTGCAGCTGCGTCGTCGGTTACAGAGCAGTCACAAACACTAGTATGCACGCGGCAGTTTTCGGATTTGCATCGTTTCCTCGCAACAGTTCGCAGCATACTAAGGTAACATGTATTCTCGCGAAAGAGGTCCGCTCCTCTGCGAAAAAGAAAATGTACACGATCTCAGGTTGTGAAGGCGATAAATTTGTAAAATAATGCGATATAACAACGTTTTAATTTAAGAATCTATACAGCATGTATGCCCAAAATCGGGACATAAGATGTCTTAAAGACATCTTTAAGACATCATTAAGACGTCTTATGTTCCGATTTTGGACATGGTGGGGACGAAACATAGAAGTCGTAAATGCGAAATCAAATATTACGCGCGATCTACAGGATTTAAGTATGTTAGAACTCGAGAAGAGGAAGAGAGAATTTGGAAAGAAGTGATTACACACACAATGAAACTTAATTGAATCTATAGATTAGAGATTACTGCAACGTCGGATTTGGGAAAAGTTAGAAGAAGGAGTGGTGGAGAAACTTTGAGAAAGTTTCTTATATAAATTTTACGTAGAGGTAAAAGAACTTACCGACCACGCTTGACCAATGTTAGGCGCGTTGTTATAACGCCCGCGTTGATTGTAATCGTAATTGACTTTTGGTGTCATTTCTAGAAGTGTGGATTGGAGTGATGGGTTGGAGAATTGCTTTCGCGATTGTTGTTTCAGATGTTGCTCTTCGTTTATTTGATCTTTACCCTCTCTGAAAGCGGCGGCTTTCGCTATCATCTCTTCGGCTAAATGTTGCTCCTGAAGCACATATCATTTAACCGATATTTGCATATATATATATAGTGTATTAAGAATAAATATAAGAATGAATTGGTCAGAAATAAATATTTTTTTGATAACACGACCTGATAATATAATGCAACTCATATAAGATATATAATATTATTGAATCTTCTCTTTATGGATATAGTGATATCGTTTCTACGAAAAATCTTTCGAGATAATTAACATACCAGTCATTTTACAAAGTATACTCTTTAAAAGTTGAAGTGTGAAATATCACTCAAAACGAGTGAAATGCAAGTGTAACGAAAAGTGAAAATTGAGCCTGTGTACTTCGAGTGATTCGCCACTCTAAGAAAGAATAAAATTGTGCTCTATAAGTTGGAGTGAAATCGCACTCCATTTGAGTAAAAGGGCACTTTTTTCGCGTGCAGTAGATCAGTGTCCGTAGGAGTGAATTATGTCACTCTACAATTTTGAGTGAAAAATTTCACTCTTTTAGTTTTTCAGTCGATCTTTAGTGAATCGTGATTTACTATAGCTTTAGAGACTTTTAGAGTGAGATTGTATCACTCCGGTAGAGTAGCCGCTCTAAAAATTTGAGTGAAAAATTTACTCCTACCTCATGAGTGCTCGTATTTACTCAAATTAGAGTGACAACCCTCTCTTCTGGAGTGACTATCGTAATCACTCTATGAGATTTAGAGAGCAGCAAATTAAACACAAATTTTTATGATGATAAGTGTCCAAGAAGCATTAAAAGAAAACTCAATTAAGGTGACACTGACCTGTAATTCACGTGCTCTCTCAGCCTGGAGGAGATTTTTGAGCGTTTCGAAACTACCGGCTTGAGGAACTTGCGGCGAGATACCGCCGACGCGGAAGCTAGTGCGACGATTGTTCGGCGTGTACGGGCCTGTGTTCACGGTCCCGAAATGTCGCGAGAGGTTCTCGATGATCTTCATACGCGCAGGCGACATCCGCATCGCGTTTCGCAATCTGTTTCCTGCCGGGGCCTTGTGCACCATCCTTCCGTAAATCGGTGCACCTCCGGCGGCCCGGTTACGCGGTCGTCCGGCGTGTCTCCCTGCGAATTATCATTATACATATAATTCTTCACTTTCTGCCTATCGGCCCTCTTTGCATCAGTCTCTTTTCTGCAAATGCCATTTTGCGCGACGCAAAAAACTGTCCCCCTCATTGCGTGAAAATCAATAACGCCGCGAGAGCGAAGAATCCATAGCGAAGAAAGCCATAAACTGTTCGACAGATACATGCAAGAAGCATTTTTAATTTTATTTAATTAAGCTTTGTTATGATGCGAGTCTTGCCGAGTAGAAAAGCTTTCTAAGGAAACGTATTCTTTTATGCCGGAATATTTATCTATTATCTGGGATCTCATGAATATTAATTGAAAATTATCTGAGGCAAATGGAATTGTTTTGCTCTTTTGTTTGGTTTTCAGAAAGAGACAGGGACCTTGTTAAATCACCGGTTAATTAATGTTCGCAGAATTGGTTCCTACAGGAAAGAAAGTTGACGTTTCTCTCTCAAAACAAATTAGTTGAAAACTATTTTAAATTAACGGCACACGTTTTCGGAACAACAGTCGTACGCGACATAACATATCACGATCGTGATTGAAATCATTGTGAACTACGTGCGTTCGCCGCGTGGGTGGAAATGAGTGATGTCAGGTCAAGAAGCCCGTGTATTGCGGGCTTCGACGGATGAAAGGGGTTTTGAAAAGGACGCTGACGTTTCGCGTGGGCGAAAAGGTGTCACGAATTTCGTAGTTGGTGGCATCGGGGCGTACATCTCTTGTGTGTAAATTAGATGTTAATCGAGCTTGAGCTCTGTTTTCGCGTTTGTGTAAACGCAGTGAGTTAATTACCTGCTAAACTAATAATTCACGGTATGGTGATTGTGAAATATACATATATGATTGAACAACCGTCGATATTTAAATACGATACTTCTCGAGCTTAAATATACTCAACTAGATAGTAAAAATTCAGATTCCAAATGTTGCTCCGTCAAATGAATATTATAGAAATGTAAATGAAATCATTGTATATATTCAACAGAAGAATACCCATTATTAAATAAACATATTTAAAACACATAAAATAATTTAAAAAATTTTATTAAAGCCTTAAAAAAATGTGATAAACAAGTAATAAATAATAAGCCAAAGCTTTTCTAACAAAATATGCCATTCAATAACAAAGCGCCTTTATGCCTTGACCGGCGCTACAAGACGTTACTTTGAGCATCAGGTGACACGATCATGATTTTCATTTTTTTATTCCAAAACTATATTTTTTAAAAATCTAGGAAAATTATATGTTAAAATCGATACTAGTACAATGTTTTTGCAAAAAAAATTAAAGGTGTCACTCTAAAGAAACACAACAAAAAAATTGTTTAAAAAACTCAAAAAATTTTTTCAGCTCTATTATTTGTTCAAAAATTACAAAATATTTTCTTTTAAACATCATTATTGATACCTACAACATATATTTTTTTCATAAAAATTGATCGAGCCGTTTTCGAGAAAAAAATTTTTTGTTTCTTTTTCTTTCTTCCTCCATAACTCCTTCAAAAATATAATTTCAAAGTCAATATTTGCAGGAGTTCAAGGTACATGGGTACTAACTTACGACGCCAATATCAACTTTATACTTGCGGGGGCAATTTTTACATGCTTATCCCCTATGCCCTTTCCTAGATATATTTTAGTAAAATTAATCAAACATATTTTATATTTTAATGTAATAGATATTAATATTTTTTATTATGGTAGATATTTCAGAATAGCTCGCATAAAATTCTTGGTGGTACATGTTGTCTCACAACTACCGTAACTTCAGGGTAAATTTTAAGAGAAAATTCTCTCCGTGCATTTTAAGATTTACATGTAAAAAATAAAGATATTCTTTAAATAAAAATATTCTTTCTTTCCTGTGAAGTATAGTTAGCATTCAAGCAAGATTCTTTCGCAGAACAGAATTGAAATGCACACAGTGATGTTAATATTCATCATAAAATCCCATTTTTTTAATACCAAGATATTGTTAAATGTACTTAACAGACATACATACATAACAAAAAATTCATACTCTTATTAATTTACAACTTTTTACAACTCCCCTTTTATCTAATGTTTACTCCTGTCAAGATTTTGTGGTCCCTTAGGAGTCGTTGCTGAAATTAAATAAGTTTGTTATTTATCTTTGCATTTTAACTATGATTGAAAAGACCAATTTTTTGATTTAACTAAAAATCGCACAGAGGAGGAATTAAATAATTCGAGCGCGATGTGTGTTAATTGCGCGTTTGCTTTGCACGAGGGCAATCGGATTTAGACGCGGTCAAAGCGCCTACGAATCGAGCCTGCGATGCTATTCGCGCTTCAAAGCGATAGGTAACCAACATTCCCCCGATAATTAGCCTGAATCGTAGCGTACACTCGTTAGCGTAAGTGCCTGACGCATATATACGTGGGCGCGCTTGACCCACATGTGCGTCGCGTATTTGCAAGATGGTATTGCCAGCCTGCCTGGGTGCAGGTTTGCGCTGTAACTCTAGTGGGCTACGATGCACCACTCGATGCATAAAATCGATAAAACGCACGCGTTTCTTCCCTTACATCCGCCCGTTTCACCCCCTCCCCCTCCCCCTTCCCAACTACACGGCGCTTTTTTTATGTCGAGAAAGATACATCGATTCGCGCAAGATTTGCGTCTTAATTATTACTGTCAATAGCGTATGTATTTTCATCAAGTCGAGCCCGACAAACAAGCGATCTTACGAGGAATAATACTTAATTACCTTTGAAATCGTTTTGTACGCAATTTTACATTCAACAAGCGACACATACACATAAAAATTGAAAAATTATACAAAAAATTTGCTTACCTTCCAACTCTTCTCGCAATTTCAATCGTGTAGGAGCGACAATATCTGCGCAAAGCCAATCAATTTTTTTTTTATTTTTGCAAATTTTTTATCTTACGTTTAAAGAAATCATCTCTATATCATTTTCTATATTCTGTCCCCGGACGGCAAAGGCGAATCTCCGAATTTTTAGAAAGATCTCGCCTAAGTTTCGTCGCGGCTTCGTGTAACGAAGCAAACGTAAGGCTCTTACCTCGCGTGTATCCTCTGGATAATTTAATGCGATCGGGAAACACTGCGGTACGCGGCCATATATTGGGATTGAACGAGTACATGGGATATCCGTTGGTGGTTTTAGCGGCTCTGCTCTGCCTCTTCGTGTACCTCCACATGGCGCGCAGCTCGTCGCACGACGGCTCGGTCAGGTCCAATCGTTTGTCGCCGATGTCGCCGTTACTTCCCGCCTGCGGATCGATGTATCGCAAACCCGCGACAAACGACCCGCTCGTGTACGTCAAGACGAAGGCGATGCACACGGCCGCGGAGCGCATTTTCTGAAATCAGAACGATGAAGACAAAATGATCGTAGATTGTCGCGGCGGTGATAAGCGCAAGGTGTATTGTCGTAGGAAACCTCCACTCTTCAAAGAGTTGCATGCTTGCTTCCGTTTCTTTGATTCCAAAGATTTTCTTACGGCATATGATTAACGAGGAAAATTAATAAAGATAACATAATTTTTTTATCTAAGATGAAGGTGAATTTATTTTGTATTTTTTTTACCTAGATAAGATAAAGATGATTCTATTTCTTGATCTGGATGACCATCTAGATAATTTTATGGTAAATCTTCAGAATAGGGCCTTTTCCGAATTTTGATGTTTTCTTGCGGTTTTCTTGGTAAAAACCTTTGTTGTGACTCCGACAGTGATAATCAATCGGGGGAGCCCGAAAAATATGCACCCTACCTATTTTTTTACCTATTTTTACTTTATTTTTGATAAATGTCTAGATTAAGGGCGACCTTACCGATTTCATTGACCTTGATATATGTTGTCAAGTTCATGACCCCGAGTGACCTTCAGAAGGTTTTAGCCGTCGCTCGTTATTCGTTAAAAAGTTATTAACAAAAAAAGTTTGGAAAATACGTAGGTTAGATGACGCGCTTGAAAAGTATTTAACTGTTTAAAGCGTGTCATCTAACTCATGTGGCATCTCGCATATTAACTTTCCACGCATGAAAAGTTCACGCATACACTTTCCACGCGAACCGAGGTTCACGCACACCCCCCTTGCTTTTGGGGGAGGTGCGGTAGCCCCGAAATAGTTCACGCATACTCTTTTCACGCGAACCGAGGTTCACGCACACCCCCCCCCGTGCTTTCAGGGGAGGTGCGGTAGCCCCGAAATAGTTCACGCATACACTTTTCACGCGAACCGAGGTTCACGCACACCCCCCCTGCTTTCGGGCCGGTGAACCTCGGTTCGCGTGAAAAGTGTATGCGTGAACTATTTCGGGG